>NW_016806132.1:73310-117741 GCF_001698545.2 Rhinopithecus bieti
ATGGGGGGACAGTGGGGGGAATGGGGGATATGGATGGGGGGTGGGGAGGGGACACGGGGAGGAACCGGGGTCACATGTGGGGCCGGCCCCCTGACTGGAACGTGGCCTTGAGCCACCTGCCACCAGCCTGTGGGACCTCAGGGACACGGTGAGGGAGCCGGGCCTTGGGGCCCAGCCTGGATGCTGCCGCCTCCCATCCCCCAGCCTCACCGAGGGGCCACTGACATCGTCACTCCACAGGGATCCCGTCCCCGGGTTCTGTGGCCTGCGTGGGAAACACGCAGGTGCAGATGCAGAGCCACGTCCCCACACCACGGGCGTCTGTTCGTATCCCCGAGGGTAGAAAATCCAGGGACGCGTGTAGACGAAGAGCTCTCTGCACGCCTGGAACCCCAGGGCCTTGGGAAGCCGACGTGGGGGGATCACCTGAGCTCAGGAGTTTGAGCCCAGCCTGGGCCACATGGAGAAACCTTGTGTCTAGGAAGAATTACAATCAGATGGACGTGGTGGCAGGTGCACCTGTCACCCAAGCTACACGGGAGGCTGAGGCAGGAGAATCGCTTGAACCCGGGAGGCAGAGGTTGCAGGGCCGAGATGGTGCCATTGTACTCCAGCCTGGGTGACAGAACGAGACGGTATTTCAGAAAAAAACCAATTTAGCCGTTTGCATGATGAAGACCAGAGAATAAAACATGAAGAGAATCTCAGCAACTCACTCTCCAATGCCTTTAGGAAAATGACATGAGAAACATACACACAGGAAGTATTCGGGATTTCTTCCAGTTTAAGAAACAGAATCTGGGGCCGGGCACGGTGGCTCACGCCTGTAACCCCAGCACTTTGGGAGGCCGAGGCGGGTGGATCCCCCAAGGTCAGGAGTTCGAGACCAGCCTGGCCAACATGGAGAAACCCCGTCTCTACTAAAAGTATGAAAAGTAGTCTGGTGTGGTGGTGTGCACCTGTCATCCCAGCTACTCGGGAGGCCGAGACGGGCAGCCATCCTCCCACCTCAGCCTCCTAAGTAGCTGGGACTACAGGACCCATGCCCAGCTCATTTTTTTTTTTAAGAGGGGGTATCAGTATGTTGCCCAGGCTGGTCTTGAACTCCTATCCCCACTCGGCCTCCCAAAGCAGGGGGATTCCAGGTGTGAGCCACTGTGGGATGCACACGACCCGGCTCACACCTGCCCCTACCCACAGGTATTTCTGACCCCGAATGGCGGGGCAGTCACTGCAGAATCAAAAGGAACCTGAAGCCTGCAGCCCTGCACCATCCATGTGCCACTGCACTGACTTAAAGATTCTCACAGGCTGGGCGCAGTGGCTCACACCTGTCATCCCAGCACTTTGGGAGGCCGAGGCGGGCACATCACCTGAGGTCAGGAGTTCGAGACCAGCCTGGCCAACATGGTGAAACCCCGTCCCTACTAAAAATACAAAAATTAGCCGGGCGTGGTGGCAGGTGCCTATCATCCCAGCTACTCAGGAGGCTGAGGCAGGAGAATCGCTTGAACCCAGGAGACGGAGCTTGCAGGCAGCTGAGATGGCACCACTGCACTCCAGCCTGGGCGACAGAGCGAGACTCTGTCTCAAAAACAAAAATAAATACAAAAAGCTTCTCGTGAACGATGAAAACCAAAATGACCATCGTGTCTGCACCGTACGGATCTGCCTCTGCTATAACCAGCAGGACCACAGCTGGGCTGCGACTCAGTTTCCTTACGAAAAGCACCAGGGGAGACCGGGAATTAGTCCCCACCAGGTGACACTCACATCCCTATGGATCAAACACAATCCGAGACACGCATCTCATCCCATCTGTGCGGCCCACACGGTGCTGCCGAGAGCACGTTCAGTCTATGGTTTGGTTTGGGTTTTGCTGTTTTCTGACACAGGGTCTCACTCTGCCTCTCAGACTGGAAGGCAGCGGTGCAATCTCAGCTCACCGCAGCCTCCACCTTCCGGGCTCGAGCGATTCTCTTTACACAAAACATACAGGCCCACATGGACCCTTTCCAGAGAGACGTGGCCCCCGGAACTGCAAAGGTCAGACGGTGTCCATGTGGGAGCCTGTCCCTTTTTTTTTTTTTTTTTTTTGAGACGGAGTCTTGCTCTGTCGCCCAGGCTGGAGTGCAGTGGCCGGATCTCAGCTCACTGCAAGCTCCGCCTCCCGGGTTTACGCCATTCTCCTGCCTCAGCCTCCCGAGTAGCTGGGACTACAGGCACCCGCCACCTCGCCCGGCTAGTTTTTTGTATTTTTTAGTAGAGACGGGGTTTCACCGTGTTAGCCAGGAGGGTCTCGATCTCCTGACCTCATGATCCGCCCGTCTCGGCCTCCCAAAGTGCTGGGATTACAGGGCTTGGGCCCCCCCGCCATGGCTTTTTTTTTTTTTTTTTTTTTTTTTAAAGAGATGGGATCTCACTGACGGTTGCCCAGGCTGGTGCTTTGAACTCCTGGGCCTCCCAGTGGTCCTCCCGCAGTTTGGCCCTTCCAAAGCGCTGGGATTCCGGCGTGACCACTGCGGCTTGGCCGCGGGTCTGGTTTGAAGTTAAAAATGTCACAAAGACAAGTCAGGTAGCAGATCCTCCATGCCTGGAATCCAGCACTTTGCGAGGGCTTGAGCTCAGGAGTTTGAGTTCAGCCCGGGGAGCACAGGCTGAGAGACTCTGTCTCCATGAAAAAAAAAATAAACAACAACAACAAAAACCACACAGTAGCCAGGTGTGAAGGTGCACGCCTGTAGTCCCAGCTACTTAGGAGGCTGAAGTGGGAGGATTGCTTGAGCCCAGGTGGTAGAGGCTGAAGTAAGCAGAGATCACACCACTGCTCTCCAGTGTGGGCAACACAGCAAAATCCTGCCTCAAAAAAAACAAAAAGGTTTCCAGGCCGGGCGCGGTGGCTCGCACCTGGCATCCCAGCACTTTCAGAGGCCGAGGCGGGTGGATCACTTGTGGTCGGGGGTTTGAGACCAGCCTGGCCAACACGGTGAAACCCCGTCTCTACTAAACATACAGAACAATTAGCTGGGCGTGGTAGCAGGTGCCTGTAATCCCAGGTACTCGGGAGGCTGAGGCAGAAGAATCGCTTGACCCGGGAGGCAGAGGTTTCGGTGAGCTGAGATCACGCCACTGCACTCCAGCCTGGGTGACAGAGCAAGACTCCGTCTGAGAAAAAAAAAAAAAAGTTTAGAAAACAATATATACAATATGAATTTTTAAAAAATATTTTCCTGAGACAGAATTTCGCTTCTCACCCAGGCTGGAGAGCAGTGGTGCGATCTCGGCTCACCACAATCTTTACCTCCCGGGTTCAAGCGATTCTCCTGCCTCAGCCTCCCGGGTACCTGGGATGACAGGCACCTGCCACCACGCCTGGGTAATTTTTGTATTTTTAGCAGAGACGAGGTTTCACCACGTTGGCCAGGCTGGTCTCAAACTCCTGACCTCCGGTGATCCGCCCACCTCAGCCTCCCGAAATGCCAGGATGACAGGCGTGAGCCATCGTGCCCAGCCATGCATCTGTTTGGTACAATTTTGAGAAACATAAATGTCTATACACAGACATACACAGGTGTATCTATTATCCATGCATGCATGCCTACAAACGCTCACAAATGTGTGTGTGCATGTGTGTGTATACTTACACATTTTGGTGATATTTGGTGATAATATTCTAGCCCTATATAGGACTGCAGGAACACAACCAAATCTTAATGTTCATCTCAGGGCTGGGCGCGGTGGCTCACGTCTGTCATCCCAGCACTTTGAGAGGCTGAGACGGGTGGATCAGCTGAGGTTGCGAGTTCGAGACCAGCCTGGCCAATATGGTGAAATCCCGTCTCTACTAAAAATGCAAAATTAGCCGGGTGTGGTGGCAGGTGCCTGTCATCCCAGCACTTTGGGAGGCCGAGGCAGGTGGATCACCTGAGGTCAGGAGTTCGAGACCAGCCTGGTCAATATGGTGAAATCCCTTCTCTACTAAAAATATAAAAATTAGCCAAGCGTGGTGGCTCATACCTGTAATCCCAGCTACTCAGGAGGCTGAGGCAGGAGAATGGCTTGAACCTGGGAGGCAGAGGTTGCAGTAAGCCAAGATCGCGCCACTGCACTCCAGCCTGGGCGACAAAAGCAAAACTCCATCTCAAAAAAAAAAAAAAAAAAGAAAACAAAACAAATCTGCAAACCTGTTATAAAACCGCCACCCCCTTGGCCTGACGTGGTGCCTCACGCCTGTCATCCCAGCACTTTGGGAGGCCGAGGCAGGTGGATCACCTGAGGTCAGACGTTCGAGACCAGCCTGGCCAACGGGGTGAAACCCAGTCTCTATCAAAAATACACAAATTAGCCGGGTGTGGTGGTGCATGTTTGTAATCCGAGCTAGCTGGGAGTCTGAGGCAGGAGAATCATTTGAACCTGGGAGGCGGAGTTTGCAGCAAGCTGAGATGGACCACTACGCTCCAGCCTGGGCGGCCCAGAGTGAGACTGTCTCAAAAAAACAAACAACGGTCACGGTCACGCCCAACCCACTCAGACTGAACCCTTCTCTCAAGGGCTATGGATAAACAGCTCCAAGTTTAAGAACACAGGCTACCACGAGACATGTTCATGTTTTTGTCAGCAGAAAGTGACAAAACTCCAGGACAGGAAATTGCAAACATCTAAGATGATAGTAGGTAAAATATCAGAGCAATCTTTTTTTTAAACACTTGTGAAGGTGCACAGGTAAATGATCAGATTTCTTAGATTTTTTTATTATTATTTTTTTTGACACAGAGTCTTGCTCTGTCTCCCAGGCTGGAGCGCAGTGGCGTGATCTCGGCTCACTGCAAGCTCCGCCTCCCGGGTTCAAGCCATTCTCCCGCCTCAGCCTCCAGAGCAGGTGGGGTTACAGGCGCCCACCAGCACACCTAATTTTCTGTGTTTTTAATAGAGTTCTATGTTGGCCAGGACGGTCTCGAACTCCCGACCTCTAGTGATCCACCCGCCTCAGCCTCCCAAAGTGCTGGGATGACAGGCGTGAGCCACCGCCCCTGGCCTAGATTTACTGGATTCTAAAATGCACAATTCTCTTATATCTTGGTGTGTCTGAAACCAAGGTCGTCTCATCATCCACAGGAATCTTTAATAGTGTGAGATTTTTTTTTCCCCCCAACAGTGATTACATCAATGATACATCTTAAAACTCACTGGTACTTCAAAGTCAAGGAAACAGGAAATTCCCAAAACCAGGGTGTTTCTGCTAAGCGGTCTGCGGCCTCTGATGTATTTCGAATACCAGCCACGGTGGGGCAGCCGCATCTCACCAGGCAGGCATCCGTAACGGTTTCAGGACCGACTGAGTGGCCAAATCACATATAAAAACCTGAAAGAGGCCAGGCGCGGTGGCTCACGCCTGTCATCCCAGCACTTTGGGAGGCCGAGGCGGGTGGATCACAAGGTCACGAGTTCAAGACCAGCCTGAGCAACATGGAGAAACCCCATCTCTACTAAAAATACGAAAGTAGCCGGGCGTGGTGGCAGGCGCCTGTCATGCCAGCTATTTGGGAGGCTGAGGCAGGAGAATCCCTTGAGCCCAAGAGACGGAGGCTGCACTGAGCTGAGATCGGGCCACTGCACTCCAGCCTGGGCGACAAGAATGAAACTCCGTCTCAAAAAATAAATAAAAATAAAAATAACTGTAAGAGCCCAGCGTCCTTATACGAAGGCTGGAATGTCACCAAGGCCCACCAAGAGTTTTGCCGAGGCCTTTCCTGGACCTTGAACCATGAAAAGATTACGAAGGAATTCCCAGCAGGACCCATTTGGGTTTAAAGAAGTTTTACTGGGGGGTCTGAAGAAACTCCCCAGGCCTCCACAAACAAGGTTTCCTAGGGTGTAAGGGATCTGTCCAAACCTCCATGGTTTACCAGGAGATAAGGGTAATCAGCACCCCCCGCCCCCCAGACCCACCTATAGTGAGACAATTTACTGAGGCTCCAGAGAAAAGTCTTTAGGACTCAGACCTACATTATAGATTAGAAAAAATTAATGCTTCATGCCTTTTTTTTTCTCCTGAGGCCGAGTCTCAACTCTGTTGCCCAGGCTGGAGTGCAATGGCGCGATCTCGGCTCGCTGCAACCTCTGCCTCCCGGGTTCGAGCGGATTCTCCTGCCTCAGCCTCCTGAATCGCTGGGATATCAGGCACCTGCCACCACGCCCGGCTAATTTTGTATTTTTAGTAGAGACGGGATTTCCCCATGTTGACCAGGCTGGTCTCAATCTCCCGACCTCAGGTGATCCACCCCCTCAGGTGATCCACCGGCCTCGGCCTCCCAAAGTGCTGGGATGACAGGCGTGAGCCACCGCAACCGTCCCACTTACATCTTTGCATGAATGCACACTTTACACATATAGCATACAAGGTACATAAGCTCTGGAAAACTTTGTAATTTTGAGTCTGGTGATAATTTCCAGACCTTCTCCCTGTACCCGGTTACAGAAATAAAACCTGTCCTCTCCCAGTTCATCCGCGTCGCGTTGTTGGGCTGTGAGAAAAAGCAGGCCGAGCTTCGGTTTGGTCTGGGAACAAGAGAAGTGACATCATGCCATCATGATCGGTTTTCTTCCCTCTTTTCCTCTATCAGGACATAGTATCAATAACAGAGAAGACAGTAAGACATTTACCACCATCAGCAAGAATGTTAATCCCCACTGTTCCCCTCCCGCATCTCCCAAAACCACTGGAAGAAACGAAAGCAGGGCCAGGCACGGTGGCTCACGCCTGTCATCCCAGCACTTTGGGAGGCGGAGGCAGGTGGATCACCTGAGGTCAGGAGTTTGAGACCAGCCTGGCCAACATGGAGAAACCCCGTCTCTACTAAAAAAATACAAAATTAGCCGGGTATGGTGGTGCCTGCCTGTAATCCCAGCTACTCAGGAGGCGGAGGCTGCAGTGAGCCCAGATCGTGCCGTTGCGCTCCAGCCTGGGCAACAAGAGCAAAACTCTGTCTCAAAAAGAAAGAAAGAATGAAAGAAAGAAAAGAAAGAAAAAGGAAGGAAGGGAGGGAAGGGAGGGGAGGGGAGGGGAGGGGAGAAAGGAGAGGCGGGGAGAAAGGAGAGGCGGGGAGAAAGGAGAGGCGGGGAGAAAGGAGAGGCGGGGAGAAAGGAGAGGCGGGGAGAAAGGAGAGGCGGGGAGAAAGAAAGAAGGCGGGGAGGGGAGGGGCGGAGCGCAAAAAAGGAGGGGTAGGTGGAAGAAAAGAACGGACAGGAGGAGAGAGGAGATCTGGCGTCCCAGCGGAGAAGCTCCCAACACAGACCACACATAACCCTCTGGAAACATCTGCTCCTGTGAGTTATTTAGAGACAGGGATCTCACTCTAGGTGGGCCCCGAGCTGCAGCTGACAACCAGTACGTCACAAGCTCACAGCAGCCCGTTAAGCCTCCCAGGCCTCAGGCGATCCTCCTGCCTCAGCCTCCCTACAGTAGCACCCGGCGAAGACTAGGCTTACCACACTCACCACATCAAGTCCAGCTAATTATTAATAAAATTTTCTGCAGGCCAGGCCCGGGTGGGCTCACGCCTCGTCATCCCAGCATTTGGGAGGCGAGGCGGGGATCACAAGGTCGGAGATGGAGCCAGCCTGGGCAACATGGTGAACCCCGTCTCTACCTAAAAATAAGAAAGATTAGCCGGGCCGTGTGGCGGCGCCTGTAATCGCCAGCTATTTGGAGGCTGAGCCCAGGAGAACCTTGAAACCCCGGAGGATGAGTTGCAGTGACTGAGATCGTGCCACTGCACTCCCACGCCACGAGGATGAACACAAGTGAGACTACTGTCTCAAAAAAACAAAAAAATAAAAAAGGTATTCTTATAGAGAAGAGGGTCTCACTTTGGACCAGAACTATGGTCCCAGAGGAACTCCGGGCTCAGTCAAGTTCCTCCTGTGTTGGCCTCGACGGTTGCTGGGAGGACAGGCCTGAGCCTACCCGCACCGGCCACCTGACAGCTTTTTCGTCTCCCCAACAATTCAGACCAGGAAGAGGCACAGCTCAGCGTAAGCATCCTGAGCGACCGCCAGTGGCCGCGCCCCAGGTCCCTAGAGCAGCTCTGTCCCTGCAACGCAAAGCCTCATTGCCGGACCGAAACACTGTGCAACGTCCGCCTCGCGTGCCCCAGAGCCATCATCCCCCCAACCGCAGGGCTCACCCTCCCAAGGACCCCTGGCTGGGGTCTGGGCCTGCGAGGTGGTCCGTGAACTCGCTTACGGACACTCCTTCTGCTCAGCCTCCTGAAGCCCTTGGATGGCTTGGAGGGCACAGGGACCAGGTACTGAAGGATACTGATGGCTACACACACGTCCCTGAGCTCACCCCCTGGGGACGCCCAGAGCTCCTCCCACAGCACCTTCGAAGCTCTCATTCCATCTCTCAGTCTATTAACAGGGCAGACGGAGCCCAGGAGATTGACGGCTACACACACACACGTCCCTGAGCTGTCCACCTGGGGACGCTCTCATTCTATCTCTCAGTCTATTAACAGGAAAGACAGAGCCCAGGAGATTGACAGCCACACACACACACACACACACACACACACACACACACACACACACACACACACACATGCACGTCCCTGAGCTCTCCACCTGGGGATGCCCAGCGTTCCTCCCACAGCCCCTTCAAAGCTCTCATTCTGTCTCTATTAACAGGGCAGACGGAGCCCAGGAGATTGTCAGCTACACACACACACACACACACGTCCCTGAGGTGTCCACCTAGGGACGCTCTCATTCCGTCTCTCAGTCTATTAACAGGGAAGACAGAGCCCAGGAGATTGACAGCTATACACAAACACACACACACACACACACACCTGACTTCACCACCTGGGGATGCCCAGAGCGCCTCCCACAGCACCTTCGAAGCTCTCATTCCGTCTCTCAGTCTATTAACAGGGCAGACGGAGCCCAGGAGATTGTCGGCTACACACACACACACACACGTACAGAGCCCAGATTGACAGCTACACACCCCCCTCCCCCCACACACACACACACGTCCCTGAGTTCACCACCTGGGGACCCTCTCATTCCGTCTTGCAGTCTATGAACAGGGAAGACAGAGCCCCGGAGAGGCCTCTGTCCCGCGCTGCCCTGGCAAATCTGCGTTCCGATTCTGAGTTCAGCGGTGTTAAAAAAAATAATAGTCTACATCCCCCGCTTAGGGCTACATATAGCAAACCCTATTTACCCCGGCTAGGCACATCACGATTCCACCTGCAGAGGCTCCCACTACTGTCCTAGGTCCATCCCCAGCTTGGCGACGGTTCCAAATGCCTCCCCCGACCGCCCCCCAGTCAAGGTCTTGCTCTGTCGCCCAGGCTGGAGTGCGGTGGCGCGATCTCAGCTCACTGCAACCTCCACCTCCCACGTTCAAGCAATTCTCCTACCTCAGCCTCTGGGGTAGCTGGGACTACAGGCACCTGCCACCATGCCCAGCTAATTTTTGCATATTTAGTAGAGTCGGTGTTTCTCCGTGTTGGTCAGGCAGGTCTCGAACTCCTGACCTCAGGTGATCCACCCACCTCGGCCTCCTAAAGTGCTGGAATTACAGGCTTGAGCCACCGTGCCTGACCTCAGACACCTATTGGTGCTTCTTGTTTGAGATGCGGTCTTAACTCTGTCACCCAGGCTGGAGTGCAGTGCTGCAATCTGAGTTCACTGCAGCCTCCACCTCCTGGGCTGAAGTGATCCTCCCACCTCAGCCTCGGGAGTAGCCGGGACCACAGGCACCCACCACCATGCCTGGCTAATTTTCTTTTCTTTTCTTTCTTTTTTTTTTTTTCTCGTAGATAAGGGGTCTTACCATGTTGCCCATGCTGGTATCAAACTGCTGGGCTCAAGCAATCCTCCCACCTCAGCCTCTTTCCCAACGCATAAATGGGGGAGACATTTCTGCACAGTCCCCGCTGTCTCCCCCATTCTGTTTTACAACTACGGTCACATAAAGTAACGCAAAAAGGCGATCCGCGTTATTCCCCTTAAAACGTAGCCTGGAGCTTGCAGGAACCTGGCAGGTGGTAAAGATTCAGAGGCCAGGCCGGGCGCGGTGGCTCAAGCCTGTAATCCCAGCACTTTGGGAGGCCGAGACGGGCGGATCACGAGGTCAGGAGATCGAGACCATCCTGGCTAACATGGTGAAACCCCGTCTCTACTAAAAAATACAAAAAACTAGCCGGGCGAGGTGGCGGGCGCCTGTAGTCCCAGCTACTCGGGAGGCTGAGGCAGGAGAATGGCATAAACCCAGGAGGCAGAGCTTGCAGTGAGCTGAGATCCGGCCACTGCACTCCAGCCTGGGCGACAGAGCGAGACTCCGTCTAAAAAAAAAAAAAAAAAAAAGATTCAGAGGCCAATTGAGATCACACGAGTTTAAGCTAATTCCGGTGATTTTAAGCTAATCAAGGGCCCCTTTCACGCAGGTGACTTTAAACGAATCGAGTTCTCCTTTCACAGAACTAAAAAGGGAGGTTAATTTACACAAATGCGCAGGCTACAGCCACCTGTCCTTCCTAGGAAATTCGGGCGGAAAATGTCACCTCTCACACCGGTAATCCAGGCCCTGCAGGGCTGTTAGGAAGGGAATTAGCAGCTGGGATACCCCGATCCTACAATGAGGGGGGATTAGCAAACCCTCCTGAAATACCAAGAAGGCTAGGGGTTCCTGCAGACGCTTAAGGAACATGCCAAATGCAACGGATCTGAAAAATGCAAGAACTGCTGGTGAGGGCTGGGGTTGCGGGACGCTTTGCACAGCACGGGTCACAGTTTGTGGGGGAGCTTCTCTGGGACCGGCTGCCTCTCACCATCCCCTGGACCCAGTGGGGCGCCGCTCGCATCTTCCTGGCATCTCCCAGGCCCCTGCCCCACTCACAGCTCCTCCGCAGGGGCTCCCGAGGCTGGACTCAGACCCGCTGGATCCCATCCAGGCCCCCAATGTAGACTCAGAGACCCCTGGGATGGACTCGAGGCCCCAAAGCAGACTTCAGGACCCTCAGAGCTGGACTCCACCCTCCAAGGCAGCATTCGGGACCTCACGGCTGGACTCGAGGCCCAAGACAGACATGGGGACCCCTGGGAGGCGTCCGGGACCCCCAGGACACGATTCGAGGCAGACGTGGGGACTCCTGGGCGGTGTTCAGGACCCCCAGGGCTGGACTCAAGCCCCCAAGGCAGACAAGGGACCCACCTGGGCGGCGTCCGGGACCCCCCAGAGTAGGTCTCCAGCCCCCAGAGCAAAGGTGGGGACAACTGGGCGACGCCCAGGACCCCCAGAGCTGGACTCAAGCCCCAAGGCAGACGTGGGGACCCACCTGGGCGGTGTCCGGGACTCCCACGGGGAACGCCAGTCTCTAAGGCAGACGTGAGGACCCCAGGCGGTGCCTGGGACCCCGGGCTGGACTCGAGCCCCAAAGCAGACATGGGGACCCCTGGGTGGCCTCCGGAACCCCAAAGCTGGACTCATGCCCCCAGGGCAAACGTGGGGACTCCTGGGCGGCTTCCGGGACCCCCACGGCGGCACTCCAGGCTCCAGAGCACACGTAGAGACCCCTGGTCGGTGTCCGGGACCCCAGTGCTGGACTCGAGCCCCCAAGGCAGACGTGGGGACCCCGGGGCGGCGTTTGGGATGCCCGGGGATTGAAGTCAAGCCCCCGAGGCGGCGTTCCGCACCCTCGCAATCAGACTTGGACTCTACCCAGCGCGGAACGGGGTAGGACGGGAGCGAGAACGAGGTGGGTGAGGGCAGCGCCGCTGGGGCTCGGAGTCTTGGCGCCCACATGGCCGGCGGCTGCACCGGGCCCCGGGTCCGCCAAAAATCTGCCTACGCCTAATAAGAAGCGGCCCGGCCCCACCTCCCCTGCCCGCGGCGCGTGGCAATCACCAGCACATGACGCGGGATGACCAATGAGGAACATGCCCTGTACCGGGGAGTGGCGCTGGGGAGCCCGCCCCGGCCGCACGCCAATCACCAGCACGTGACGCGGGGCGACCAATGAGGAGCACGCCCTGTGCCGAGACGAGGCGCTGGTGAGCCCGCCCCAGCCGCACGCCAATCACGAGCACGTAACAAGGATCGGCCTGTGGGCAGTCCCCGCCCCACTGCCCATCCGCCCGACGCGCCATGTGGGTCCTGCGGGCCGCCGTACGCCCGGTACTGCGGCTCTCCCGCGTGGGCCGCGGCCTCCCGGCTCCGAGGGCTGCCGCGCCGTCCTGTCCCGTGCGCGCGCTCGCCGCTGCCGGCCACAGGGGCCCCGGGAATCTGGAGGGGTTATGGGGCGGAGGGCGGGGTCTGCGGGCGGACGACGGCCGAAGCCGCGCGGAAGACGACGAGGAGGAGCCGGAAGATGCGGACGAGAACGCGGAGGAGGAGCTGCTGCAGGGAGAGCCTCTGCTGCCGGCGGGGACCCAGCGCGTGTGTCTGGTTCACCCTGACGTCAAGTGGGGCCCGGGGAAGCCGCAGATGACGCGAGGTGACCGCGGCGGGGCTTCCAGGAGAAAACGGGAGCTGCCGATCTGGGGCGGGGCTCTGAGGGGAGATTTAGGGGCGGGGCTCTGGTGAGACTCATAGGTGGAGGCGCAGGGGCGTGGCTCTGCAGGGAGGATTTCATAGGCGGAGATTCGGAGGCGGGGCTCGGGAGAATCAAGTGGCGTTTCGGGGGCGGGGCTCGGGAGATTCATAGGTGGAGACGCAGGGCGGGGCTCTGAGGGGAAGATCTCGCCTGGCGACGTAGGGGCGGGGCCTCAGGGGGCGAGGCTCTAAGAAGAGGATCTGATGGGTGGAGATGCAAGGGCGTGGCATTGAGGGGCGGGATTCCTAGGGGACTATCTCCTAGGTGGAAATTCAGGGGCGGGGTTCTGTGGGGAGAATCTCATAGGTGGAGGCAGGGGCGTGGCTCTGCAGGGAGGATTTCATAGGCGGAGATTCGGGGGCGGGGCTCGGGAGAATCATAGGTGGAGATTCCGGGGCGGGGATCGGGAGAATCACAGGAGGAGACGCAGGGCGGGGCTCTGAGGGGAAGATCTCAGGTGGTGACGTAGGGGCGGGGCTTCAGGGGGCGAGGCTCTAAGGAGAGAATCTGATGGGTGGAGACGCAAGGGCGTGGCGTTGAGGGGCGGGGCTCTTAAGGGAGGATCTCCTGGATGGTGATGCCCGGGCCGGGCTCTGAGAGGAGGATCTCATAGTTGGAGGTACATGGGCAAGGTTCGGGGGAGGAGCCCATGGGTGAAAGGGTGGGGCTTATGGGGAAGAGGGGAGGCTGTCATAGGTGGAGGTGCATGGGCGGGGCTTCAGGGGGAGGGGCCTGTGGGGAGGAGCACGTGGGGTGGGAAGGATCTTGTGGGGTGGGGTCGAGCCGGTGGGATGGAGCCCATGGGGTGGAGTGGGGTGGGGTGGTTCTCGCTGATAGGACCCCCGTTTCTCTTGCCCTGGGTTAGAGGTAGGCATGGTGTGTTTGGGGTCAGGGGAGGGAGGGTGTCCAGGGGACCAATCCGTGTGCAGTCCCCCCCGCCAACTCCCCTAGGAGGAAATGCAAATGAGTAAGTCGCTGCATGTGCCAGAGTCTCAAAAACGTTGATTTTTTTCCCTTGGAAGTCCCTGTAGTCGATGAATGGTTTTCCTTTACGGGTGTTTTCCAAAATGGTCAATCCTTGGAACAGGGGAAGCCCCAAAGTGCTCAGAACAGCACGCAGACCTCTTGCCTCTCTCTTCCCAAAACCTGCCCGTGGTTCCTCAGTAATCCCTGAGCACCCCCAGCTCCCCGGTTCCCTGCTGCGCCCTCCAGGAGCCCAAATTCCACGTAAGGCAGGGTCGCCCTCGTGTCCCGCCGTGGCTCCAGCGTCCTTCCCCCGTCAGATTCCTACTTAGAGGACCTACGGGGCATGGAGTCATATCTGGGGACAAACGCCGGCTGGGGGTGCGTTCTCAGGGGCCATTGTCTCAAGGACAGGAGGAGGCCTCCCTGGGCGGGTGTGGATGGGGGCCCCGGGCCTACCCCGAAGGGAAGCATCTCTCACGGTGGTCTTTGTGTCCCCGCAGCGGAGTGGCAGGTGGCGGAGGCCACAGCACTGGTGCACACGCTGGACGGCTGGTCCGTGGTGCAGACAATGGTCGTATCCACCAAATCACCGGACAGGAAGCTCCTCTTCGGCAAAGGAAACTTCCAACACCTGACAGGTGGGTCCGTGCAGACCTGCTCCTTCCCCAAACCTCCTTTCCTGTCCGCTGCTGCCGAGAACAGTCGACCCAGACAGACTGAAAGTCGGGGGTCTCGCTGGGCCAGAGGGGAAACGGCCGCTTGGGGTGCCCAGGTGAGCTGGGAGCACACACCAGTAGGAGTCGGAGGACGCTGAGGCTGCACCTGTGTCGAGACTCACACCCGGCCCTGGAGAGATTTAAACTGGTCAAGGTTAGGTCAGGGCAGTTTTTAGAGTCCAACAAACAGGGTGGGCAGTGGACTGGCTGTAACCCCACCTGCCCCTGCAGCCTCCAGCCAAATCCTCCTTCTAGGTGGCCCCCCGCGCAGTCTCTAAGGCTGGGGTCCTGCACGGGATCCTTGCGCTTCCCAGGTTTTTGACCATCCGGCTTACAGTGCAGAGTGGGGAAGACGCTACTCACTTGCCGAGGTGGGGGGTCGCCTTCCCTGGGTCTCTTGCCAAGATGGGGGTCCGCTTCCCTGCCTGACTCAGATGCATGTCATCCCGGCCGGGATGTGTTCACACGTCTCTGTGTGTGTCGCACCAGAATGTGTTCACCATCCGTGTGTCCACACTGGGATGTGTCCACTGTGCATGTGTCTGTGTGTGTCCCTGTTGGGATGTGTTTACTGTGTGTGTATGTGTGTCCTGGCCGGGATGTGTTTACTGTGCGTGTGTCTATGTGTGTGTCTGTGTGTGTGTCAGTGTCTGTCCTGGTTGAGATGTGTTTACTGTGTGTGTGTCTTTGTGTGTGTGTCTCTGTGTGTGTGTCTCTGTGTGTGTGTGTCTCTGCATGTGTGTCTGTGTTCCTCTTGGGATGTGTTTACTGTGTGTTTTTGTGTGTGTGTCTCTGTGTCTGTCCCTGTTGGGATGTGTTTACTGTGTGTCTGTGTGTGTGTGTCTGTTTATCTGTGTGTCTGTGCACGTGTCTGTCCCTGTTGGGATGTGTTTACCATGTGTCTGTGTGTGTGTCTCTGTGTGTGTGTTTATCTGTGTGTCTGTGCATGTCAGTGTCTGTCCCTGTTGGGATGTGTTTACTGTGTGTGGATGTGTGTGTGTCCTGGCCGGGATGTGTCTACTGTGTGGGTGTGTCCCTGCCGGGATGTCTTCACCGTCTGCATGTGTATGTGTGTAAGGCACACACCCCGAGACACACCCTCTCCCACACCGACTTCCTGGATCCTGGGTCTCGTGCTCAGGAAGTCGGGGATGCCTGTGACCTGGGCACTCCAAAGGACATCGTGGGCTCATCCTGCAGTCCAGGGACCTGGACGGCCAGCCTCTGACGGGACCCCCTCTTTCTGGTAGAAAAGATCCGAGGGTCTCCAGACATCACGTGCATCTTCCTGAACGTGGAGAGGATGGCAGCCCCGACCAAGGTACCACAGAACGTGGCTTGCTGTGTTTGTCCCCGTATTCCCCGTGATGAAAGAGTGGACGTCACCGTGTCCCGCCAGGCGGGGGACAGATGAGGACACGGTGGGGTTAAGGCATGACAGACGTCCTCCTTCCTCTCGGGTTGGCCACCAGCGCCTGGCCTTCCCCTGTGGCTTCTCAGTTGCTCTCTCTCCTTTTGTAGAAAGAACTGGAAGCCGCCTGGGGCGTGGAGGTGTTTGACCGCTTCACAGTTGTCCTGCACATTTTCCGCTGCAACGCCCGCACGAAGGAGGCCCGGCTTCAGGTGGCCCTGGCGGAGATCCCGCTGCACAGGTATCGTGACAGGGTATGCGGGCCCCTCCGTTCTGTACTCACTTGTAGGTCGTTCTGGGGGTACGTGAGGAAGAAATGCATCATGGGGGGCCGGGCGTGGTGGCTCATGCCTGTCATCCCAGCACTTTGGGAGGCCGAGACGGGCGGATCACGAGGTCAGGAGATCAAGACCATCCTGGCTAACACGGTGAAACTCCCTCTCTATTAAAAATACAAAAAATGAGCTGGGCGTGGTGGCGGGCGCCTGTAGTCTCAGCTACTCGGGAGGCTGAGGCAGGAGAATGGCGGGAACCCGGGGAGGTGGAGGTTGCAGTGAGCCGAGATCGCGCCACTGCACTCCAGCCTGGACGACAGAGCGAGACTCCGTCTCAAAAAAAAAAAAAAGAAAAAAAGAAAATACAAAAAATTAGCCGGGCGAGGTGGCGGCGCCTGTAGTCCCAGCTACTCGGGAGGGTGAGGCAGGAGAATGGCGTGAACCGGGGAGGCAGAGGTTGTAGTGAGCCGAGATCGCGCCACTGCACTCCAGCCTGGGTGACAAAGCAAGACTCCGTCTCAAAAAAAAAGTGGGCCGGGCGCGGTGGCTCAAGCCTGTTATCCCAGCACTTTGGGAGGCCGAGACGGGTGGATCACGAGGTCAGGAGATCGAGACCATCCTGGCTAACACAGTGAAACCCCGTATCTACTAAAAAAATATATAAAAAACTAGCCGGGCGTGGTGGTGGGCGCCTGTAGTCCCAGCTACTCGGGAGGGTGAGGCAGGAGAATGGCGTAAACCCGGGAGGCGGAGCTTGCAGTGAGCTGAGAGCACGCCGCTGCACTCCAGCCTGGGCGACAGAGCGAGACTCCGTCTCAAAAAAATAAATAAATAAAAAGAAAGAAAAGTGCTGTGGGGTCACTGTCTTCAAGGCCTGATGGGCTCCTTTTCCCCGACCGCCGCCACCCCCGCCCAGCTCCCCGTGAGGTAGGTCCCCTCGGCCTGGGACATATGTTACTCACAGTATCTGAGCTACATGCAGAGCGGGGTCCCCAGCACCAGCTCCTCCCTTCCGCCCGGAGGCCCCAGCTCAGTGCCCCCTTCACCTTGGCCTCGACCCCTGCTGGGAGGGAGACAGCGTCCACAGAGAGCGAGGCACTCTCCTTCCCACGCCAGGTCGAACCTGAAACAGGACGTTGCCCACCTGCACCGGGGACCCGGCTCGCGCTACATCATGGGGTCAGGTAACTCGGGCCGCGTCCCAGGGCGTCCTGGGAATGGGGGCATCCGCGGCAGCCACCCTCAGCCCTGGAAGATGCTGACAGGGTGGGGGCCGGCTGGGGTCTCGTCTCCTGGTAGCATTTGAGGAGATAGGAGATGATGGTGGTTCTTTGAGGTTTTGGCCCAAACAGGGAGTCACAAACCGGGGATTTAAACAGCAGAAATTTATGCTCTCCCATCCTGGAGACCAAAAGTCTGAGATCTAAGGTGAGGACAGGGCTGCACTCCCTCCAGAGGCTCCTTCCGCCTCTCCCAGCTCCTGGGGGCTCCCGGCGTCTCTGGGCTTGTGGCCGCATCACTCTAGTCTCTGCCTCCGTCTCCACGTGGCCTCCTCCTCTGTCTGTGTCTCCTCTTCTGTCTCTTACAAGGACACCTGTGGTTGCATTTATGGCCCACCCTACTCCAGGATCATCTCATTTCTAGATCCTTCACTTAGGACCAACACCCTATTTCCAAATAAGGTCCCATTCACCGGGAATTAGAATGTGGACAGAGCTTTTGGGAGGACCACAGTTCCGTCCACTACAATTGTACCCAGTGGGGAGGCTCCTTCCTGCCTCTCCCAGCTCCTGGGGGCTCCCGGCATCCCTGGGCTTGTGGCCGCATCACTCCAGTCTCTGCCTCTGTCTCCACGTGGCCTCCTCCTCTGTGTCTGTGTCTCCTCTTCTGTCTCTTAGGACACCTTTCATTGCATTTATGACCTGCCGTAATCCAGGATCGTCTCATCTCTAGATCCTTCATTTGGGACCAACATCCTATTTCCAAATAAGGTCCCATTCACCGGTTCTGGGAATTAGGATGTGGACAGAGCTTTTGGGACAACCACAGTTCCATCCACTACAATTGTACCCAGTTCCCTCCGGAGGCGCTAGGGGAATCTCCTTCCTGCCTCTCCCAGCTCCTGGGGGCTCCCGGCATCCCTGGGCTTGTGGCCGCATCACTCCAGTCTCTCCCTCTTAGAAGGACACAGGTCATTGCCTTAGGGCCCACCCTAACCTAGGATGGTATCTTGAGATCCCACAAAGAGCATATTTCCAAATCAGGTCCCATTCCCAGGTTCTGGGACTTCGGATGTGGAAGGGGCGTCCCTGAGCCCCGCTCCCAGTGACGTCCCAGGCCAGGCCCCGGTCGGAGGCCTCCGTAGTGCTCAGGCCTTTCCTTTCTCCCCGAGTCACGGGAAGCCCTCGTCGACCTCACAGGGTGGACGCCCGGAGGCGAGATCCCGTCCGCCGAGCACAGCCCTTTCTCATGGAACGGGGCAGCGTTGGGGCCGCTGCTGGGGAAGGCAGGCGGGCCCCCAGACGCCGGAGCAGGAGCAGGCCCCGGGCCCTCGCGGACCCTTGGTGGCACCCCCCGCTCTTGCGTGGCTCACCGCCTCCCCGTCTTGGCTGCTTTTAGGAGAGTCCTTCATGCAGGTGCAGCAGCGTCTCCTGAGAGAGAAGGAAGCCAAGATTCGGAAGGCCCTGGACAGGCTTCGTAAGAAGAGGCACCTCCTCCGGCAGCAGCGGATGAGGCGGGAGTTCCCCGTGGTCTCCGTGGTGGGGTACACCAACTGCGGTGAGCCCTGCAGGGAGGACTGGCCCAGGGAAGGGGTTCCCCTAGTGTCCGTGTGCGGTGCACCAGCTGCGGCGAGAACTTGCCCAGGAGAGGGGCTCCCCGTGGTCTCTCTGGTGGGTATACCAGGGCCATGGTGAGGACACCGTCTACCCCGTCCTCCTATCTAGAGCTTTACCACCCCATCTACACCACAGGCTTCCCTCCGTCTACACCATCCTCCTGTCTACACAGTCACTACTGCCCCGTCTGTACCACCACTCGTCTACACAGTCCACCCATCTACACCACAGCATCCCCTTCGTCTACACCGTCTTCCTGTCTACACCATCACCTCCCTTCTGTCTACACCGTCCTCCTGTCTACACCATCACCTCCCATCTGTCTACACCATTTTCCTGTCTACACCATCACCACTGTCCCGTCTATACCACCACCCATCTACACCATCCACCCGTCTACACCACAGTGTCCCCTTCATCTACACTGTCCTTCTGTCTGCACCATCACCTCCCCTCTGTCTACACCGTCCTCCCGTTTACACCATCACCACTGCTCCGGCTATACCACCACCCCGTCTACACAATCCACCCGTCTACACCACTGCATTCCCTTCATCTACACTGTCCTCCTGTCTACACCATCACCTCCCCTCTGTCTACACCGTCCTCCTGTCTGCACCATCACCCCTGCCCCATCTGTACCGCCATCCCGTCTACACAATCCACCCGTCTACACCACAGCGTCCCTTCGTCTACACCTTCCTCCTGTCTATACCATCACCCACTGCCCATCTATCCACCACGTCTACACAGTCCACCCGTTACACCCACAACAGTTCCCTCCGTCTACACCATCCTCCTGTCTACACCATCACCCCTGCCCCATCTATTAACCACCATCCGTCTACACAATCCACCCGTCTACACCGAAACATTCCCTCCGTCTGCACCATCCTCTGTCTACACATCACCCCTGCCCATCTATCCACCGTGCCTTCTACACAATCCACCCGTCTATCACCACAGTGTTCCCTTCGTCTACACTGTCTCCATTACACATACCACTGCCCCGTCTATACCACCACCCCATGTACACAGTCCACCTGTCTACACCATCACCTCCCTTCCGTCTCACCATCCTCCCAGCCACAGCAGCACCACCACCCCCTCTCTACCATCCCACCATCTACGCCATTGCCAGATCGACACAGACGATCCCACTCCCATCCACGCCTTCACACACTGTCTGCACCACCAGCTCCGTGTCACACTGCGGCCCTGCTGCAATGGCCCGAGAGCAGCGACGTGGCTTCGCCCACGCGTTCGTATCGGTGCCCGAGGGGCTCGGGGACCGTGCAGCCCGGGGTGCGGCCACCAAAGAGGGTGTCGTGGTCTCCATTCGGAGGGCCCGGGTGCCACACCAGGAGTTGGGACACGAGGGTCTCTGCGGCGCCCTGACCTCCACGCCCTCCTAGGAAAGACCACGCTGATCAAGGCGCTGACGGGCGATGCCGCCATCCAGCCGCGGGACCAGCTGTTTGCCACGCTGGACGTCACGGCCCACGCGGGCGCGCTGCCCTCACGCATGACCGTCCTGTATGTGGACACCATCGGCTTCCTCTCCCAGCTGCCGCACGGCCTCATCGAGTCCTTCTCCGCCACCCTGGAAGACGTGGCCCACTCGGTGAGTGCGGGAACACCAGGGGCCGGGCGCTCAGACACCCACACAGCCATAGGCCGGGCACTAGGACACCCAGTCAGCCAGGGGCCGGGCGCTGGGACACTCACACAGCTACAGGCCGGGTGCTCGGACACCCACTCGGCCTAGGGTCCGGGCGCCAGATACCTACACAGCAAAGGGCTGGGCGCTCGGAAACACACACAGCCAGGGGCTGGGCGCTCGGACACCCACACAGCTACAGGCCAGGTGCTCGGACACCCAGTCAGCCAGGGGCTGGGCGCTCGGACACCCACTTGGTCCAGGAGCTGGACTCTTGGACACCCACTTGGCCTGGGGGTTGGGCGCTCAGACACCCACACAGCGAAGGGGTGGGTGTTCAGAAACACACACAGCCAGGGGCCGGGTGCTAGGACACCCACTCAGCCCAGGGGCCGGGCGCTCAGACACCCACACAGCGAAGGGCTGGGCGTTCAGAAACACACAGCCAGGGACCCGGCGCTCGGACACCCACAGAACTCGGGACCAGAACAACACCTGCCTCCTGGGGCTCAGACTGAGTGTCCCCCAAGCCTGCCATGCCCCGGGGCAGAGGCTGAGCGGTTGCTCCAGCCTCACCAACACTCAGGGCCGTGTTCTTGCCGCCGTGAGCCCGTGTAGAAACAGGAAGCCTCATCCCCCTGGGCTGAAGCGATCCCCCACCTCAGCCTCCTGAGTAGCTGAGACCACAGGCACGCACAACTGGGCCTGGCTCATTTTTGTGCTTCGTGTAGAAACCGTCTTGCTCTCTTGCCCAGGCTGGTCTCCAACTTCTTGCCTCAAGACACCTCCCAAAGTGCTGGGGTTGCAGGAAAAATATTATTTGTCTTAAGTGCCTCCAAACCACCAGAAAGGAGACGTGGATACTCCAGCCGTATACGTGGTAGAAGTAGACACGGCTGTTTTCTTCCCTGTGATTTTCATATTTTGTATCAGGAACCTGCCCGTAAGAGATTTGAAATGCGAGAAAAAGCATCCTTTAAAGACGAAAGATCTGACAGGGGGATGAAGCTGCCCAAAGCTCTGGAGACCCACCGGGTGGGCGGGTGGTGGTGTCGTCACACACGGCACCCCCTCGTGCGTGGGTCTGGGGGTGCAGAGCTGCTGCCTGCGGCGTGGAAGGCTGGTCCTGGGGTGTCCAAGCGGCCTGCACACAGGGGTACCTCCCACTCCCAGCCTGTCGTTGGGAGCTCGTGCCAGCCTCTCTTCCGGGCCGGTCTGCAAGCTTGGGGTCAGACACCAGGAGCTTCGCAGCTCTGACCGCACGGCCCGGCCCGCAGGATCTCATCATGCACGTGAGGGACGTCAGCCACCCCGAGGCGGAGCTCCAGAAACGCAGCGTTCTGTCCACACTGCACAGCCTGCAGCTGCCCGCCCGGCTCCTGGACTCCATGGTGGAGGTTCACAACAAGGTGGACCTCGTGCCCGGGTGAGTGCGGCCCTGGTGCCTGCAAGCGTCTCCTTCCCCTGCATGCACTGGAGCCGGGTGGTGCGATGCCCCATCTCCTATGAACCGCAGCGGTGGCAGCCGAGATACAGGGAGTGGCCCCAGGCTGTACCCCGTGGGCAGCGCATTCCTGGGCAGGACCCTGATTTCGTCCAGCTGCCCTGAGGCTGAGCAGGGCCTGTGGCATCCCCACCTTGGCAGGTACAGCCCCACAGAACCGAACGCCGTGCCCGTGTCTGCCCTGCTGGGCCACGGGCTCCGGGAGCTGAAGGCTGAGCTCAATGCGGCCGTTTTGAAGGCGACTGGGAGACAGATCCTCACTCTCCGCGTGAGGCTCGCCGGGGCCCAGCTCAGGTGAGCGGCCAGCCGGGGCAGGAGACGGGATGGTGCTGTGGATGTCTGTCTCTGCCTCTGAGATGGGCTTTTGGTGGGTACAAAAAGAGCTGTGGGGTCCCCCGAGAGCTTTAGGCTGTCCAGACGCGATGAACGGGTTTGCATCAAATGGATGTGTGTGACTGCATACAACAGGTGCCTAACCGGTGCTGACAGGCGAGGGATGTAGGTCTCCCTGCCGATAAGCAAGCAAGCTCCAGCTGGATGCAGTGGCACAGGCCTGTAACCCCAAGACTTTGGGAGGCCAAGGCGGGAGGATTGCTTGGGCTGAGGAGTTTGAGGCCAGCCTGGGCAGCACGGTGAGATCCCATCTCTACAGAGAATAAACAATTACGCCAGGCGCGGTGGCTCACACCTGTAAAATCCCAACACTTCGGGAGGCTGACGCTGACGCAGGCTGACGCTGATGCAGGTTGACCACCTGAGGTCAGGAGTTCAAGAAACCAGCCTGGCCCACTATGTGAAACCCTGTTTCCACTAAAAATACAAAAATTAGCCAGGCCTGGTGGTGGGCACCTTTCATCCCAGCTGCTCAGGAGGCTGAGGCAGGAGAGTTGCTGGAACCCAGAAGGCCAAGGTTGCAGTGAGCTGAGACTGCATCACTGCCCTGCAGCCTGGGCGACAGACGGAGACTCCGTCTCAAAAAAAAAATAGCAGCTGATGGAGGCACACACCTGTCGTCCCACCTACTTGGGAGGCTGAGGTGGGAGGATGGCTTGAGCCCAGGAGGTTGAGACTGCAGTGAGCCATGATCGCACCACTGCACTCCAGCCTGGACTACAGTTGAGACCCTATCTTAAAAAAAAAAAAAAAAAAAAAAAAACAAGCACAGTGGCTCATACCTGTCATCCCAGCACTTTGGGAGGCTGAGGCGGGCGGATCACGAGGTCAGGAGATCGAGACCATCCTGGCTAACACGATGAAACCCCGTCTCTACTAAAAATACAAAAAATGAGCCAGGCGAGGTGGCAGCACCTGTAGTCCCAGCTACTCGGGAGGCTGAGGCGGGAGAATGGCGTGAACCTGGGAGGCGGAGGTTGCAGTGAGCCGAGATTGCGCTGCTGCACTCCAGCCTGGGCGACACAGCGAGACTCTGTCTCACAAAGAAAAAAAAAGGGAAACAGAACGATCTGATGAATGAATAGTTTGGGCTAAGCTCTTTTTAGCATCATTATTTACTGTGAAACTAAGCAAATACTTACGGGTTCTGCTTGTTTCTGTACAACGCGCGTCTGTCCGCAGCTGGCTGTATAAGGAGGCCACAGTTCAGGACGTGGACGTGATCCCTGAGGACGGGGCGGCCGACGTGACGGTCATCATCAGCGACTCGGCCTATGGCAAATTCCGGAAGCTCTTTCCAGGATGAACGGACCCCCGTGGAGGCCTGGGGAGCTGTGGCGTTGCTGTTGTGTGTCGGGTGCAGCCGGGTGCCCCGTCTGGCTCTGGGCCCACCTTGTTGCCAGACATTTGCTGGGATGAACGCGCGGGCTGGTGTCACGGCCACGGCTGCCCCAAAGCAGGTCTCGCCCGAGCGTCCACTCCACACGATTCCAGCGGGCCCTCGGTGCCTGCCACAAACTGGCTCCCCTCAGAATGTTTCCATAGCAGGACATTAAATCTTTGTTTTGACTTCCGTGAGCGGCGTTTCCAGTTCCTCCTGCACCTGCCATGAGCCGTGGCCCTGGTGGGCACCGAATGGCCCCTCCACCCGGCTGTGTTCACACACGGTCTCGTGTCCCATGGTGACGTCGGGGCAATGACTGAAAATCAGGTTTCCCGGCAGCACAGAGAACCGTTCCACAAAAGTATAAGGGAAAGAAAACAGTTTTATTAAAGAAGAAACTTCATACCAGGACGTGTGTCACAGATCATCCGCTAAGAGATGCAGAGATTTCACCTGCGTGTGGCCAGGCCGTCCAGCCGTTACACGTACATTCGCCGTCTCCAACAGGAAAACAAAACGCCTAGTGTGTTTTGTTTTGAGACAGCCTCGCTCTGTCGCCCAGGCTGGAGTGCAGTGGCGCGATCTTGGCTCACTACAGCCTCTGCCTCCCGGGTTCAAGCGATTCTCCTGCCTCAGCCTCCCGAGTAGCTGGGATTACAGGCACCTGCCTCCACGCCCGGCTAGTTTTTGTATTTTTAGTAGAGATGGGGTTTCACCATGTTGGTCAGGCTGGTCTTGAACTCTTGACCTTGTGATCCACCCGCCTCGGCCTCCCAGAGTGCTGGAATTACAGGCATGAGCCACCGCGCCCGGCCTGAATTAATATTTTTTTTTTGGAGACAAGAGTCTTGGACTGTCGCCCAGGCTGGAGTGCAGTGGTGCGATCTCAGCTCACTGCAACCTCCGCCTCCTGAGTTCCAATGATTCTCCTGCCTCAGCCTCCTGAGTAGCTGGGATTACAGGTGCACGTCACCATACCTAGCTAATTTTTTGTTTTTAGTAGAGACAGGATTTCACCATGTTGGGCAGGCTGGTCTTGAACTCCTGACCTTGTGATTTGCCCGCCTCGGCCTCCCAAAGTGCTGGGATTACAGGCGTGAGCCACCTTGCCCGGCCACCATACTCAGCCTCACAACTTGATTTTTTAAAACCTCTGACCTGAAAAAGGTGCCCAATGAATTAACTTTTCCTTTTTTTTTTTTTTTGGTTTTGACTTGGAGTCTCGGACTGTCACCCAGGCTGGAGTGCAGTGGCACGATCTCAGCTCACCGCAACCTTTGCCTCCCAGGTTCTAGCGATTCTCCTGCCTCAGCCTCCTGAGTAGCTGTGACTACAGACACCTGCCTCCATGCCTGGCTAATTTTTGTATTTTAGTAGAGATGGGGTTTCACCCTGTTGGCCAGGCTGGTCTCGAACTCCTGACCTTGTAATCCGCCCGCCTCGGCCTCCCACAGTGCTGGGATAACAGGCGTGAGCCACCACATCCGGCCTGAATGAACATTTTCTTAAGACGCCTCCCGCCTGCCATCCTGAAAGCTGCCAAATCTGTCTTGGCTGCACTGATGGTGACTAAAGTCATACAAAAATTTGACTTTGTCTTCCTTGATTTAAACGATCTGTATGAATTTGGGGATTGTATGGAAACGCTCCCGACAGACCCCAGGGTTTCCCGATGGGGATTCGGGGCCGGTGGAAGTCAGAGAGGTTCCCTGCAACTTCTGCATGTCCGCAGGCCCTTCCCGAGCCCTGATCCAGCAGAGTCGTGGGGCTGAGGCCGCCGCTGCGTGCGCCCCAGGAGTGCGTCTTTCTGGATCTGGGGCACCTTCATTTCACCATTTCCCCGTGGCAACCGGGTACCAAAAGCAGAAGCGGGTTTTTGGAAAATGAGTCATTAGGTCCCAAAGAGAACCTATTCCAGCATGGACTGGATAACCCTCTTGAGGACCATCCTGAGAAATTCTGACGTCTGCTGTTACAGCGTGAAATAAACAGGAGACCTCCTCGGGAAAGGGAAAGAAAAATGGTGGCTGGTGTCCACCGTGGCTGAGAACTTGAACCAGCAGCTCCAACGAGCGACATGTAAAAAATGACGTATAGGCCAGGCGCAGTGGCTCACGCCCGTCATCCCACCAACTCTGGGAGGCCAAGGCGGGCAGATCACTTGAGGCCAGGAGTTCAAGACCAGCCTGGCCAACATGGTAAAACCCTGTCTCTACTAAAAATACAAAAAAATTAGCTAGGTGTGGCAGCGCACGCCTGTAGTCCCAGCTACTTGGGAGGCTGAGGCAGAAAAATTGCTGGAAGCCAGGAGGTGGAGGTTGAAGTGAGCCGGGATTGCACGACTGCACTGCACAATGTGTAACAAGGGTGAAACTCCGTCTCAAAAAATAAATACAAATACAAAATTAATCAGGCACGGTGGCACATGCCTGTCATCTCAGCTACTTGGGAGGCTGAAGCAGGAGAATCACTTGAACCCTGGAGGCAGAAGTTGCAGTGAGCTGAGATTGTGCCATTGCACTCCAGCCTGAATGACAAGAGAGAAACTCCATCTCAAAAAACAAAAGTATTTCCAGGATCGGTGTCTGAAACTAGGAGCCTTCAGGCTTCAGAGGCAGAAAGAAGCCTGCGCTGAAACCAGCGAGTCTCTCACAACGGAGTCGGGGCGCCTTCGGTGGGGAGGTTCTCTCCCTTGTACCCACAGGACTTTACTTCGCGGAGGTGACTGGGGCTAGCACAGAGAGACCATGGAAAGAAGAAATTACTCCTGACCCTTCCTGAGAGAAGAGGCCGCCATGCCACGCAGGGCACAAGGGGATGCCTGGGTTTGGGTTGGGAGGCAGGAATGAATGAGGGAACAGCCCGGGCCACAGCCTTTAAGGGGCTTCCACAGAATGGGGCAGCAGGGTTGCGGAACGGCTCAGGGTTGACAACTTTTGAACACTTCTGCTGGACCCTGGGCTGTGGGGCAGGCTCTACTGGGCTGGGACCCAGCCAGGAATGATTTAGGGCGGGAAATACTGGCTTGAGGCCGGGCGCAGTGGCTCATGTCTGTAATCCCAGCATTTTGGGAAGCCAATGCAGATAGATCACCTGAGGTCAGGAGTTCGAGACCAGCCTGGGCAACACGGTGAAACCTCGTCTCTACCAAAAATACAACAATTAGCCAGGCGTGGTAGCGGGCACCTGTAGTCCCAGCTACTCAGGAGGCCGAGGCACAAGAATCGCTTGAACCCGGGAGGGGGAGCTCGCAGTGAGCCGAGATCGCACCACGGCACTGCAGCCTGGGCGACTGAGCGAGACTCCGTCTCAAACATAGTAATAATTAGCTGGGCGTGGTGGTGTACTCTCTAGTCCCAGTGACCTGGGAAGCTGAGGCGGGAAGACTGCTTCAGCCCAGGTGTTGAAGGTTACACGGAGCTATGATTCTGCCGCTTCTGCACTCCGGCTTGAGAAACAGAGCCAGACCCCATCTCTACAAAAAAAAAAAAAAAAAAAATGGGTGTGGTGGCTGACACCTGAGGTCCTAGTTATGTCTAAGGTTGAGGTTGGAGAATCACGTGAGCCTAGGAGTTTGAGACCTAATCCTGGACAACATAGCCAGACCACGTCTCTACCAAAAAAATAACATTAGCTGGGCATGGTGGTGCATGCCTGTGATCCCGGCTACTCTGCAAGCTAAGGTGGGAGGATCACTGGAGCCCAGGAATTTCAGACCAGACTGTGCAAATGGCGAAATCCCATATCTACCAAAAATACAAAAATTAGCCGGGCGTGGGGGTGTGCCCCTGGAGTCCCAGCTACTCGGGAGGCTGAGGTGAGAGGATCACTTGAGCCCCGGAGGTTGAGGCTGAGTGAGCTGTGACTGCGTCACTGCACTCCAGCCTGGGTGACAGAGCAAGACCCTGTCCGTAAAAACAATCTAAAGAAATACTGGCGGCCAGGCACAGTGGCTCACGCCTGTCATCCCAGCACTTTGGGAGGCCGAGGCAGGTGGATCACCTGAGGTCAGGAGTTCGAGACCAGCCTGACCAACATGGTGAAACCCCATCTCTACTAAAATACAAAATTAGCTGGACGTGGTGGCAGGTGCCTTTACTCCCATGTAATCCAGCTACTCAGGAGGGGCTGAGCAGGAGCATCGTTTGGAACCTGGGGGAGGCAGAGGTTGCAGTGAACCAGATGGCCACCACTGCCAACGGCAACCTGGGCGACAAGAGCGAACTCCGTCTCAAATAATATATACACACCACATATATAATACACCATATATGTATATACATCAATATACAATAATATATACAAGTATACACACAGACATATATATACACACCACTATAACTATATACACACGCACACACATATACACACATACATGTATTAGGCTTTGGTGTGAGAGCAGCCGAGGGGCTGGCTGGCTTGCACAGAGCAGGCTGGCCCCTAGGTGAGTTGTTCTCCTGTTCGGAATTAGTGAGCTGTGGGAGGGAAGTGTTTTCCTGGATCTGTCAGGGGTCCAGATGCCACAGCAAGGAGAATACAGAAATAAAAAAACACATATTTCGGGCTGCCGTGGTGGTTCCTGCCTGTCATCCCAGCACTTTGGGAGGCTGAGGTGGGAGGATCACTTGAGGTCAGGAGTTCCAGAACAACCGGGCCAACAGAGCGAGAGCCCCCCTTTTTTTTTTTTTTTTTTTTTTTTTTTGAGATAAGAGTCTCGCTCTGTGACCCAGGCTGGGGTGCGGTGGCAGGATGTCCGCTCAATGCAATCTCCGCCTCCCGGGTTCCAGCGATTCTCCTGCCTCAGCCTCCCGAGTAGCTGGGATGACAGGCACCTGCCACCATGTCCAGCTAATTTTTGTCTTTTTAGTAGAGACAGGGTTTCACCATGTTGGTCAGGCTGGTCTTGAACTTTTGAACCTGTGGTCCACCAGCCTCAGCCTCCCAAAGTGCTGGGATGACAGGCGTGAGCCACTGTGCCCGACCACCCCATCTCTATTAGAAAAAAAAAAGAAAGAGAAAGAAAACATATTATCGGTCCTATGATCCCCAATATTTGGCCCTAACAAAGTCACGGTACTTGGAAAGTTGGGGGTGAAACTTCAGCCCCCGCGTCCTGAACCCCCACGTCAGCACCAAAGCAGCTTCTGGTTGAGAGCGATGACGTCCCCGACGAAGCTGTCGGCTCCGATGAAGTCGCCCGCGATGACGTTGGTGCACCGTGAGCCCGGCCCCGGGCGCTGCTCTCGGACCCACGCGCTCAGCCGGGGAAGGTTGGGCAGCGTCATCTTCTCCAGGGACTTGGACGGGTGTGCCAGAACGTACTGCAGGTTCTCCGTGAGGTTGGTGCCGGCCACGAACAACCCTCCTGCAACAGGGCGGTGGGGAACACGTTTACACCGTCAGATGCCTCGCCTGCCTGTTGATCCCTCCTAGTCACATGGTTGGAGGTTCAGATCTCAGGAATTCGAGTTGGAAAGCATCACGGCCAACAAGGAAATCAGGGGAACTTTGGTGGTGGGTGGTGCTGGGCACGGTGGCTCATGCCTGTCATCCCAGCACTCTGGGAGGCCGAGGCGGGCGGATCACCTGAGGTCAGGAGTTCGAGACCAGCCTGGCCAACACGGAGAAACCTCATCTCTACTAAAAATACAGAATTAGCTGGGCATGGTGGCAGGTGCCTGTTATCCCAGCTACTCAGGAGGCTGAGGCAGGAGAATTGCTTGGACCTGGGAGGCACAGGTTGCAGTGAGCCAAGATTGCACCACTGCGCTCCAGCCTGGGCAACGAGCGAAACTCCATCCCCCCAGAAAAACAAACAAACACGTGGTGGGTGGTGCACAACCCCAAAGATGTCCACGTCCTAATCCCATCTGGGAGACAGAATAATGGCCCCAAAGATGTCCACATCCTAATCCCATGTGGAAGAGAGAATGGCCCCAAAGATGTCCATCTCCTAATCCCATGTGGAAGACAGAATAATGACCCGAAAGATGTCCATATCCTAATCCCATGTGGGAGACAGAATAATGGCCCCAGAGATGTCCACGTTCTTATCCCCATGTGATACACAAAGAATGCTGTTGTCTGAGGCACTAAGTCTGTGCCATCTGTTATGGAGGCTTATAGAGAGGGTTGACATTGACCAGTAATTCTCTAAGTGGAGCCTCTGCAATAATTAGAAATGCAAATGTTCGGTCTCCACTGAGATCTGCTGAGCCACAATCTCTGGGGGCAGAGGGATGCGGTCTGCAAGCTGTTTGCAGAAGCTCCCCCAGACGTCCGTTCCAGTGCCTCAGTGTTGACCAGTTGGACTGACTCCACGGCCAGAGACAGCAGAGTCAACAGACGTTTATGGCCAAGTTCTCTGAGTGGTTTTTAACAGTTATTTCTAGGCTCACGCCTGTCACCCCAGCGCTTTGGGAGGTTGAGGCCGGGGGATCATGTGAGGTCAGGAGTTCAACACCAGCCTGACCAACCGGCTGAAACCCTTTCTCTAGTGAAAACACACCAAAAAATTAGCCGGGCGTGGTGGTGCATGCCTGTCATCCCAGCTCCTCGGGAGGCTGAGGCAGGAGAATCGCCTGAACCTGGGAGGCGGAGGTTAAAATGAGCCGAGATCGCGCCACTGCACTCCAGTCTGGACGACACTAGCAAAACTCCGTCTTAAAAAAAAAAAAAAATTGTCTAACCTCGTTCACATGTGAGGGCGAGAGACCAAGTTGACAAAAGCTGCTCCTTTGCCCGGCCGGTGAGCTGGGTTTTATGCTGACCCCATGGGATGCAGCAGGACTGAGACAGCCGCACCTGCCACCATCCCCATGGGGAGGACCTTCCTCCCTCCAACCCTCGGGCTCCTGCCAGTGCTGCCTGCACCTCACAGCCCCTCAGTGGCTCTCTTACAAAAATTGTGCTGAAATTCACATACTAGAAAGTTACCTTTTTCTTTCTTCCAAGATGGAGTCTCGCTCTGTCACCCAGGCTGGAGTGCAGTGGCATGATCTCAGCTCACTGCAAGCTCCACCTCCCGGGTCCACGCCATTCTCCTGCCTCAGCCTCCTGAGTAGCTGGGACTATAGGCGCCCGCCACCTCGCCCGGCTAATTTTTGTATTTTTGTTTTGTTTTGAGATGGAGTCTCACTCTTATTGCCCAGGCTGGAGTGCAGTGATGCGATCACGGCTCACCGCAAACTCGGCCACCCGGGTCAAAGCATTTCTCCGGCCTCAGCCTACTGAGTAGCTGGGATTACAGGCGCCCGCTAATTTTTTTTTTTTTTTTTTTGAGATGGAGTTTCACTCTGTCTCCCAGGCTGGAGTGCAGTGGTGCAATTCAGCTCACTGCAAGCTCCGCCTCCTGGGTTCACGCCATTCTCCTGCCTCAGCCTCCCAAGTAGCTGGAACTACAGGTGCCTGCCACCACGCCTGGCTAGTTTTATGTATTTTTAGTAGAGACGGGGTTTCACCATGTTAGCCAGGATGGTCTCGATCTCCTGACCTTGTCATCCGCCTGCCTTGGCCTCCCAAAGTGCTGGAATTACAGGCGTGAGCCACCGTGCCTGGCCTGTGCCTGCTAATTTTTGTATTTTTAGTAGAGAAGGGGTTTTTGCCATGTTGGCCAGGCTGCTCTCCAGCTCCTGACCTCAGGTGATCCACCCACCTTGGCCTCCCAAAGTGCTGGGATCACAGGTGTGAGCCACTGTGCCTGGCTGACACCAGGAGTTTGAGACCAGCCTGGGCAACTCAGTGAGGCCCCTTCTCTATAAATTATAATTAACTAAAAAAATAAAGAGTGCGTTCACATTGTCCAACTCCAAGCTCTCCCTAGTTCCAAAACATTCTCATTGCCCCAAAAAGGAGACCCCGTTTCCGTGAAGCAGTCAGTCCTCATTTCCCCTCCCCAGCCCCCGGCAACCACTAATCCTCTGTCTCTGCATTGGCCTGTTCTGGGCATTTCGTGTAAACGGATTCACACACTATGTGGCCTTTTGTGTCTGTCTTCTCTCACTGAGCATGATGTCCTCAAGGTTCGTGCCTGTCAGAGCCTTGTTCCTTTTCATGGCTGCATAATATTCCACAGCGTGGATCAACCATACCTTGTTGATCCCTCCCCCTGCCAATGTGTGTATATGCTTTCTCCCTGGGTGCTTTTTTTTTTTTTTTTTTTGAGACGGAGTCTCGCTCTGTCGCCCAGGCTGGAGTGCAGTGGTGCAATCTCGGCTCACTGCAAGCTCCGCCTCCCGGGTTCATGCCATTCTCCTGCCTCAGCCTCCCGAGTAGCTGGGACTACAGGTGCCCGCCACCACGCCCAGCTAATTTTTTGTATTTTAGTAGAGACGGGGTTTCACTGTGTTAGCCAGGATGGTCTCGATCTCCTGACCTTGTGATCCGCCCGCCTCAGCCTCCCAAAGTACTGGGATGACAGGCATGAACCACCACGCCTGGCCGGCCCTGGGTGCTTTTTAAGTAGACATGGGGTTTTATCACATTGGTCAGGCGGGTCTCGAACTCCCGACCTCAGGTGATCTGCCTGTCAGGCCTCTGAGCCCAAGCTAAGCCATCGTATCCCCTGTGACCTGCACGTATCCATCCCGATAGCCTGAAACAACCGAAGATCCACAAAAGAAGTGAAAATCGCCTTAACGGATGACGTTCCACCACTGTGATTTGTTCCTGCCCCACCCTAACTGATCTGTGTTCTTTATAATCTCACCCACCCTTAAGAATTTTCTTAGTAATTCTCCCCACCTTTGAGAAAGTCCTTTGTGAGATCCACCGCCTGTCCCAAAACCTCTGAGAACGAATGGTAATCCCACCACACTTCGCTGACTCCTTTTTTGGACTCAGCCCACCTCCACCCAGGTGAAATCAACACCAAGCCTGTTCGGTGATCTCTTCACGCCATACACGAAACAGTGCCCGCCTCGGCCTCCCAAAGTGTGGGGATTGCAGGTGCAGGCTTAACCACGCCCAGCTCCTGGATTCCTTTTAAATGGTTTTCACGTCAAAGTGAATGGCCGGGCACGGTGGCTCAAGCCTGTCATCCCAGCACTTTGGGAGGCCGAGACGGGCGGATCACGAGGTCAGGAGATCGAGACCATCCTGGCGAACGTGGTGAAACCCCGTCTCTACTAAAAATACAAAAAACTAGCCAGGTGTGGTGGTGGGCACCTGTAGTCCCAGCTACACGGGAGGCTGAGGCAGGAGAATGGCGTAAACCCGGGAGGCGGAGTTTGCAGTGAGATGAGATCCGGCCACTGCACTCCAGCCTAGGCGACAGAGCGAGACTCCATCTCAAAAAAAATAAAATAAAAAATAAAAAATAAAAAACAAAGTGAAGGCAAGTCTACGTGTAGCCGGCCTCCGGCAGGGCGTCCAGGAGGCCGTGTGGAATCCACCCCCACCAGGCGCGCCCTGGTACCTGGGCGGCCGCAGCTCTTCATGGTCTCCAGGTATCGGAGGAGGGCCTCGGGCTTCACCGTGTTTCCCCACCAGTAAGGGATTCCTGGCCACAGCTCGCAGTGCCGGCCCAGGGAGCTCTCGTCCTCATAGGAGACGATGACCTGCTGGCCCCGGGACCACAGCTGCCGCAGCGTCGGGAGCTCCTGCAAGGGACCAGAGTTAAGGGGCGCGGGGGAAGAGAGGAGAGCTGGGGACACGGGGGGGCACCCAGGAGAGAGGAAGGCCGGGAAGTGGGGACACCGGAGAGGTAGGACAGCCCAACATGTGAGTATAAACCGAAAATGAAATTCTGGCCAGGAGAGGTGGCTCACACCTGTCATCCCAGCACTTTGGGAGGCCGAGGCGGGTGGATCAGCTGAAGTCAGGAGTTTGAGACCAGCCTGCCTGATATGGTGGAACTCCGTCTCTACTAAAAATACAAAAACTAGCCAGGCGTGGTGGTGGGCACCTGTCATCCCAGCGACTCAGGAGGCTGAGGCAGAATTGCTTGAACCCGGGAGGCGGAGGCTGCAGTGAGCTGAGATCACGCCACTGCATTCCAGCCTGGGAGACAGAGCGAGACTCAGTATCAAAAAAAAATTTTTTTTTATTTTAAAATGTTTAAAAGGAACATTTGTAGCCAGAAACAGACGTGCACACAGGGGCCCCACGTACAGAGCGGGGCAGGCACGTGTCTCTGCTGTTCTGAGGCTGCTGTCTGGGCTCCCGTGTGCCAGCAGCCCTGGGGAAACAACACGGACCCTGACCAGGGGTGGGGCTCCATGGAGCCAGGAAGATGCTCCGTGTGTGTGTGTGTGTGTATGTCTGTGTGTATATATATATATACACACACACACGCACATATATATATACATATATATATATATATATTTTTTTTTTCGAGACAGTCTGCCTCTGTCACCCAGGCTGGAGTGCAATGGCACGATCTCGGCTCACCACAACCTCCGCCTCCTGGGTTCAAGCTATTCTCCTGCCTCAGCCTCCGGAGTAGCTGGGACTACAGGCGCCCGCCACCTCGCCCGGCTAGTTTTTTTTTTGTATTTTTAGTAGAGACGGGNGCTTGAACCCGGGAGGCGGAGGCTGCAGTGAGCTGAGATCACGCCACTGCATTCCAGCCTGGGAGACAGAGCGAGACTCAGTATCAAAAAAAAATTTTTTTTTATTTTAAAAATGTTTAAAAAGGAACATTTGTAGCCAGAAACAGACGTGCACACAGGGGGCCCCACGTACAGAGCGGGGCAGGCACGTGTCTCTGCTGTTCTGAGGCTGCTGTCTGGGCTCCCGTGTGCCAGCAGCCCTGGGGAAACAACACGGACCCTGACCAGGGGTGGGGGCTCCATGGAGCCAGGAAGATGCTCCGTGTGTGTGTGTGTGTGTATGTCTGTGTGTATATATATATATACACACACACACGCACATATATATATACATATATATATATATATATTTTTTTTTTCGAGACAGTCTGCCTCTGTCACCCAGGCTGGAGTGCAATGGCACGATCTCGGCTCACCACAACCTCCGCCTCCTGGGTTCAAGCTATTCTCCTGCCTCAGCCTCCGGAGTAGCTGGGACTACAGGCGCCCGCCACCTCGCCCGGCTAGTTTTTTTTTTGTATTTTTAGTAGAGACGGGGTTTCACCGTGTTGGCCAGGCTGGTTTCGATCTCCTGACCTCGTGATCCGCCCGTCCCGGCCTCCCAAAGTGCTGGGATGACAGGCGTGAGCCACCTCGCCTGGCTGGCGCTGCACACATTTCTAAACCCGTCACGGGAAGCAGTTCTCACCAGGGTACCCCCCGCACTGCGGGAGAGCAGGGAGTCCTGTTCAGCGGCTTCACCTGCTACAGGGATCATCGCAGCACCCACACCCAGGGCACAGCAGATGGAGTCTGAGGGTCACGATCCCCCTGCCCTGGGAGAGACATGGGGCCATCCTTCCCCCTCCTCACCCCACGAGGACACAGCATGTCCCCAAAAATATTCTTGATGCAGGCGACCAGGTACTCGTGCAGGTCCTCGCTCAGCCCCTCGAAGTTCCTGCAGGCCAGGATGACCACCTCACGCGGGTGCCGCTCCAGCCACTCCGAGATTTCCGTGAGCGTGTCCTGGGGAAGGGGTGGGGCAAGGCTGAGTCCTGCATGACTCCAACAACACAGTGAAGGCCAGGCGCAGCGGCTCACGCCTGTCATCCCAGCACTTTGGGAGGTGGAGGCGGGCAGATCACCTGAGGTCAGGAGTTCGAGACCAGCCTGGCCAACATAGTGAAACCCCGTCTCTACTAAAAATAGAAAAATTAGCCAGGCACAGTGGTACACGCCTGTAATCCCAGCTCCTCGGGGAGCTGAGGCAGGAGAATCGCTTGAATCCAGGAGGCAGAGGTTGCAGTGAGCCAAGATCGCAGCCGCTGCATTCCAGCCTGAGCAACAGAGCAAGACTCCATCTCAAAAAAAAAAAAAAGCAACAAAGAAATCCCCGTCACAGATTCCCAGGGGTCAGCGTCTCCTGTCTGGGTCTGCAGGTGACGTCCCCATCCCATTAAAGGCCAAGCATCTCCTGCCCAGATCTGCATGTGGCTGTTTCGTCCCCACGGGAGCTTGGCCACCTCCGGCTCTCCCCGTTGCGTCCCCCTCAGCCCGGCCGCACCTCCACCAGGGCCGTTGTGTACACCATGTGGACGAAGTGCAGATTCTTCTCCGAGCCTTCCAGCATGTGAGCGATCCGCAGGTCCAGGTACCGCACCCCGGCATCCAGCTGCTCCGTGACGTCCAGCGCCTGTGAACAGAGGCTGCCGTCATGTCGGCCTGGCTGAGTGCCGCGTCTGGGGGCTCAGGAACGGGCTGCGGGGTTGTCCACCCACACGTCCTGCCGTCCAGGGGGACGTGGACGTTGACACAACAGCTGTTTGTTGGTGCTGGGAGCTCTGCAGCCACGGGGACCTGCACTGGGAAAACCTGATCTCCGGGGATCTGGCCTCTTTCAGCAGAGCCTGCAAGACTCTGTCCTGGGGAAATGCACCTGCCCCCACCCTGACACGGGTCTCACCCACGTCCCTGCAGATCCCCAGTCACCGTCTTTCCGGCTGTCACCGGAAGGGGCTGCAGTTGGGGCAGAATCTGCTACGGTCGGTCTTCAGTTCCCAGGACAGTCTCTAGGAAGCATCACTAGCGTGGGGGACACCAGGAGGTGCCGAGACAGCACAGGGGGTGGCCGGGATGGAGACAGCGGGGAGCTTGGGGGGTGAGGCAAGTGGGAAAGTGTTCCAGGAAAACTGAGGACAGAGAAAATGCAGGAAAAGGAACCAGCACTTCCCCTCCCTCCACACACAACAGCACTAGGAAATGCAAAATTGTTTTTTCATTTTTTTTGAGACGGAGTCTTGCTCTGTCGCCCAGGCCGGAGTGAGTGGCGCGATCTCAACTCACTGCAAGCTCCACCTCCCGGGTTCAATTGATTCTCCTGCCTCAGCCTCCCGAGTAGCTGGGACTACAGGCGCCCACCAGCACGCCCGGCTAATGTTTGTATTTTTAGTAGAGACGGGGTTTCAGCGTGTCAGCCAGGATGGTCTCGATCTCCTGACCTCATGATCTGCCTGCCTCAACCTCCCAAAGTGCTGGAATTACAGGCGTGAGCCACCATGCCCGGTCTCTACTAAAAGTTTTTTTTTTTTTAAGACGGAGTGTTGCTCTGTCACCCAGGCTGGAGTGCAGTGGCCGGATCTCAGCTCACTGCAAGCTCCGCCTCCCGAGCTTACGCCATTCTCCTGCCTCAGCCTCCCCAGTAGCTGGGACTGCAGGCGCCCGCCACCTCGCCCGGCTAGATTTTGTATTTTAGTAGAGACAGGGTTTCACTGTGTTAGCCAGGATGGTCTTGATCTCCTGACCTCGTGATCCACCTGTCTTGGCCTCCCAAAGTGCTGGGATTACAGGCTTGAGCCACCGCACCCGGCCTCTACTAAAAGTTTTTAAAAATCAGCCTGGTGTGGTGGTGTACACCTGTAATCCCAGCTGCCCGGGAGGCTGAGGAAGGAGGATCCATTGATCCCAGGAGGTCAAGGCTGCCGTGAGCTTAGATCGTACCACTGCACTCCAGCCTGGGTGAGAGAGCGAGACTCTGTCTCTAAAGGAATGAATGAATGTGATTATTAGGGAGAAAGTGTCCTGTGTCCCTGTTTCCCAGGAACGAGCAGTCACCTGACTGCAAACTGCAGAGCCACCTCCCATCCTAAAGACACAAGAAATGAGTCCTTGTCTGTCTTGAGTGCACAGATGAAAGGGGTTGTCTCTGCTGGGATACAATAGGGCAAGACCCTCTCCATCTGCGGCTCTAGGTGGCCACCTGCTATGCTCATGGCATTAGCTTTACATCATTTAATAAAAACACTGGGCCGGGCGCAGTGGCTCACGCCTGTCATCCCAGCACTTTGGGAGGCTGGGACGGGCAGATCACGAGGTCAGGAGATCGAGACCATCCTGGCTAACACAGTGAAACCCTGTCTCTACTAAAAATACACAACATTAGCCGGACATGGTGGCGGATGCCTCTAGTCCCAGCTACGCAGGAGGCTGAGGCAGGAGAATCGCTTGAACCCAGGAGGTGGAGCTTGCAGTGAGCCGAGATTGCGCCGCTGCACTGCAGCCTGGTGACAGAGCGAGACTCTGTCTCAAAAACTAAAAAATAAAATAAGCAAATAAAAACAGTGTTCAGGGGAACTCTTCTGCCTTTGGGAAGGGGGCTCCAGGTGGGCAGCAGGTTTTGGTTTTCATCCTGTCTCCCTGGCTGGGATAGGGGCTGCGTTTTGCTGGAAAGCCACAGTCACCATCTGCCTCTTGAGCCCACAGGGCACCACTCAGACCCTACCTGGGTGATGGGCCATGTCAGCACCACGGGGCGCAAATCCACCCGGGTGATGGACCATGTCAGCACCATGGGACGTGGACCCTACCTGGGTGACGGACCACGTCAGCACCGCAGGGCACAGACCCTACCTGAGTGACGGACCACGTCAGCACCAGGGGACACGGACCCTACCTGGGTGACGGACGATGTCAGCACCACGGGGCGCGGACCCTACCTGGGTGACGGACCATTTCAGCACCACGGGGCGCGTGATGCAGGGGAAGGCCTTGTTCAGCAGCTGCAGCAGCCGGGACTCCTCGTGCGAAATGGGGGACTTCTTGTTCAGGCAGTAGGTCATGGTGTCGTGGCTCCCTGAGAGCAAAGCACACGTGGACATGTCACCATCGGGCCCGTCCCTGCCACCTGCTGTGAGTCGCTCGGCCGTCCGCCTACAGCACAGGCCCAGGCATGGCGGGAGGGGTGGATGTCGTCACCCAAAACTCACGTCCCCTGGAACCTGGGAACGGGACCTGTGTGGAAACCGGGTCTCTGCAGATATCATGAGGTTGAAATGAGATCATCCCGGAGTAGGGCAGGCCCCAAATCCAGTGACAGGTGTCCATCTAAGAGACAGAGGAGGAGACGCAGACACAGAGGAGGAGGCCACGTGGCGACAGAGGCAGAGACTGGAGTGATACAGCCACAAGCCCAGGGGATGCCTGGAGCCCCCAGGAGCTGAGAGAGGGAGGAAGGAGCCTCCCCTAGGGACTCAGGAGGAAGTGTGGTCCTGCCCATATCTTGATTTCAGATTTCTGTAGCTAGAACTGGGAGAAAGTAAATTTCTGTTGTTTGCCACCTCCTAATGTGTGGTCACTTGTCATGGGAGCTGCAAGAAACACAGACCTTTGTGGAGTCTGACTGATGGCTGACGTTTGCATTTTCTGCCTATGCTGATGGCTGATGTTTGCATTTTCTGCCTATGACATGTAGCTGTTGTTTCTTAAGATACATATATTTAAATATACGCAAAAATATTTATGAATATAACATTTAAATATCAATAACATAAATATGTGTGTATATACAGATATATATCTGTATAGAACTGAAAACATATGTATATATGTATATACACATATACATGTATATATACACATATACATGCATATACATACACATACATGTATATATGCACATATACACATACACATATATACACGTATGCATACAAGTATATATACGCACATACAAGTATACATATACGCACACACACATATATGCATATACACATACACATGTATACATACACATATACACGTATGTATATACATACACACATATACACACATATACACACATATACACGTGCATATACATATACATACACGTATACATACACATATACACGTATACATATAGCTATACATACATATGCACAGATATACACATATATATACTCATATACACATATACACGTATCTACATGTGTACACACATCTGTATATGTGCATATGCATATATGTGTATACATAAGTACAAATGCGTATACATCGTGCATGTGTATGTGCCTGTATCTACATGTGTCCATGTGTAGGTATATACATGTACATGCACATATACCTGTGCGTGTGCACAGGGGCAAGCGTCTATACATATGTGCATGCATATGTGTCTTGTGCATGTATGTACATGTTTATGGATGTATATGAATGTATGTGTATGGATGCCTGTGTGTGCATATGTGGAGCGTTACATATGGATATACACGTGTGTGCAAGTATAGGTGCATCTGTGCATGTGTGCGTTCATAGATGTGCATAAGTATGTGTGGACACATCACATGTGCATCCATATGTGTTTATGTGACCCTACATCCATGTATACATGTGTGCATGAGTATGTGTGAGCCTGTCCATGTATACATGTGTGCATATGTGTGTGCTTATGTGCATGTATACATGTGCCTGCATGGGCCTCCATGTATATGTGTGTGTGCTTCCATGTGCATGTTTGGGTATGTGCATGTGTGCATGCATATGTATGTGTGTGTGTGTGCATGTATGTGTTTATAGGTGTATGCATGTGTGTGCATGTATGTGTGTGCATGCATCTGTGTGTTTCCATGTGCATATGTGTGGGTATATGCATGTGTGCATACGTGTGTGCATGTGTTTATAGGTGTATGCATGTGTGCATTTATGTGTGTGTGCATGCATCTGTGTGTTTCCATGTGCATGTGTGGGTGTGTGTGTGCATGCATGTGTGCATGCGTGTGCATGAATGTAAGTGTACGTGCCTGAGTGCATGTGTGTATATGTGTATTTGTGTATGCAGGCATGTGTATGTTTCCATGTGTGTGTGGGTATGTGCATGTGTTCATGCATGTATGTGTGTATGCATGCATGTGTGCATGTGCCTGTGTGTGCATGAGTGTATGTGCATGCATGCGTGTGCATGTGTGCATGCATATGTGTATATGTGTGCATGTGTGCGTGCATGTGCATGAATGTTAAGTGTACGTGCCTGAGTGCATGTGTATTTGTGTGTACATGCATGTGTATGTTTCCATGTGCGTGTGTATGTGCATGTGTGCATGCATGTATGTCTCTGCATGCATGTGTGTGTGCATGCATGTGTGCCTATGTGTCCATGTGCATCTGTGTATGTGATATGGTTTGGCGGTGTCCACACCCAAATCTCGAATTGTAGCTCCCACAATTCCTAGGTGTCATGGGAGGGACCTGGTGGGACGTCACTGAATCTTAAGGAGGGTTTTTCTCATGCTGTTCTGGTGACAGTAAGTCTCCTGAGATCTGATGGTTTCAGAAAGGGGAGCTCCCCGGCTTCAGAAAGGGGAGCTCCCCGGCACATGCTCTCTTGTCTGCCACCATGTAACATGTGACTCTGCTCCTCATCTACCTTCTGCCATGACTGTGAGGCCTCCCCGGCCGGTGGAACGGTGAGTCCATTAAACCTCTTTCTTTTATAAATTACCCAGTCTCAGACATGTCTTTATTCGCAGGGTGAGAACAGACCAACACAGTATGCACATGTGTGTGTGCATGTGTGCATATGTGTGAAAATGTGTATATGTGCATATGTGTGCATATGTGCACGTGTGTGTATATATGCCTGTGCATACGTGTACATGTGTGCATGCCTATGTGTGTCCATGTTTGTGCATATCCATGCCTATGTACATATGTGTGTGTCCACGTCGGTGTGATCTGTGGGATTTCCCTACACCCAGGATTGCTCCTACAGTCAGCATCTCCACTGGGGAACGCAGAGGCAACAGCCCCCGCCCCACCCCACCCTGCCCTCACCTGGGATGGAGAGGTGGTGGAGGGGCACATCCCAGAGCCGGGGACACAGTGCCGACATCCAGTCCTCGTTGGCATTTCTGCAGCGCAGGTTGGAGAAGCTGCTGGAAGTGCTCACCTGCCCGCCCATCGGAGGTGAACCCTGGGCAACCTGAAGAAGGAGAATAGGAAAAAGAGGTTTTTTATGGTTAAACTTGTGCTGCTGACACAGGGGTCATGGCTTTCCCTGGGAGGGTCTGGGGTGGTGGAGAGTGTGCGGTGGAGATCAGACTTCCTGAGAAAGGGGAGAGAGGGGCCAGGTGTGGTGGCTCACGCCTGTCATCCCAGCACTCTGGGAGGCCGAGGCAGGCGGATCACGAGCTCAGGAGTTCAAGACCATCCTGGTCAACATGGTGAAACCCCCTCTCTACTAAAAATACAAAAATTAGCCAGGCGTAGTGGCAGGCACCTGTCATCCCAGCTACTTGGCACCTCGTGATCCACCTGCCTCGGCCTCCCAAAGTGCTGGGATGACAGGCGTGAGCCACCGCGCCTGGCCTTCTCCCTTCCTTCTTTGTGGCCTAATAAACTCTCCGCTCCTTAAAACCACTCGACGTGTGTCCACGCCGTTTTATCTAAACTGGGGCGAGAACAAGGACCCCGGCGTCCCTCCAGTCACCGGACCTGTAGCATTTTGGTGCATTGGCTGGGAATTCATTCATCAGAGCGGTGAGGATGGGATGAATCTCACCCTCAGATCTGTCCTTTAATCCTACCGCAAAGCTTTCCTTCTTTCCTTCCTTCTCTCACTCTCTGTCGAATGCAGGGGAATTTTTACAGCCTAGGGAAGTAATCCTGTTAGGCCACATCAGGAAATGCTGTCGACCAGAGATACAGCTCAGGAAAACACTGTTGCAGTCTTCCAGGAATAGAGTTCTCCCAGGGATACAGCTCAGTCTTCCAGGAATAGGGTTCCCTCCTTTTCCCCTAAATAAAGTTACTTGATACTAATTCTCTAGCAGATGCATAGTATTTCCCTTTTTTTTTGAGATGGAGTTTCGCTCTTTTTGCCCAGGCTGGAGTGCAGTGGTGCGATCTCAGCTCACTGCAACGTCCGCCTCCTGGGTTCAAGCGATTCTCCTGCCTCAGACTCTCAAGCAGCTGGGATGACAGGCACCTGCCACCACGCCTGGCTAATTTTTGTATTTTTAGTAGAGACAGGGTTTCTCCATGTTGGTCAGGCTGGTCTTGAACTCCCAACCTCAGGTGATTCGCCCGCCTCGGCCTCCCAAAGTGCTGGGATGACAGACGTGAGCCACCGCGCCCCGCACATGGTATTTCTAAGGCAACAGCGCCCCCTAGTGGGAACAGAAATCCTCTTCGTGGCCGGGCAGCACTTTGGGAGGCCAAGGCGGGCGGATCACAAGGTCACGAGTTCGAGACCAGCCTCACCAACATGGTGAAACCCCATCTCTAGTAAAAATACAAAAATTAGCCAGGCATGGTGGCACACGCCTGTCATCCCAGCTATTCAGGAGGCAGAGGCAGGAGAATCGCTTAAACCCGGGACGTGGAGGTGGCAGTGAGCCGAGATCACGCCACTGCACTCCAGCCTACTGACAGAGCAAGACTCTATCTCAAAAAAAAAAAAAAAAAAAACCAATAATAATAATAGGCACCAGGAGGAGGCCCAAAAAGAGAAACCTCAGGAGAAGACAAAGCCTCTAGTAGCAGCTTGGCAGGCTTGCAAACTCCAGGATCCCCCCAGGTGCATCTGGTAGTTGCTAAAAGTGTGGCAGGCCAGGACATTTTAGAAAGGAATGGCCGGGCAGCAAGACAGAGTCACCTCGCTCCCGTGCAGCCTGTGGCGAAAAGCAGTGGAGACAGAACTGCTCCCAGAGTTGGAGGTCAGTGGATGCAAACCCCCTGCTCCAGTGGCTCAAAATGCCATCACAGCACACGGCCCCGGGCGATTCCGGAAATGGAAGAAAGGAAAGCAGACCTCCTTCTAAACAGTAGAGCCGTCCTCTCTCCTTTCTCCTCCCTCGTCCAGGCCTCCTCACTTCCTATAAGGGGCATCTCAGGAAAAACTCTAATCCAATCTTTTTTTCAATCTTAGTTGTAGTTAGGAGGACCTATTTACATATGTTTCCAAACCACTGTCATGACAGCTCTACTGTCATGAAAAGCCTCCAAGTTAAGCCTAGGAAATAACTGTTTCCACTGCACACAATGTGCCATGACGACTGCCCTCTAGGGGCAGCTCTTAGCCAGCAAACAGCCAGTAAAGCAAGATAAGCCAAGTCACTCTCCAGACACATAAGAGCTCAATTAGCTGATAGCTCTTATAAAAGCACTTAAATTACGCCAGGGAAATGTAGCTAACATGTATGCGGATTCCGAGGACGCTTTCCTGATTATTCATGCTCATGCTGCCATTCAGAAGGAAAAACATCTTCTTACCACGAATGGATCTCCTATAAAATATCACCAGGAAGGCAGGGCGCGGTGGCTCATGCCTGTCATCCCAACACTTTGGGAGGCCGAGGCGGGAGGATCACCTGAGGTCGGGAGTTCTAGACCAGCCTGACCAATGGGATGAAACTCCATGTCTAGTAAAAATACAAAAGTTACCTGGGTCTGGTGGCGGACGCCTGTCATCCCAGCTACTCAGGAGGCTGAGGCAGGAGAATCACTTGAACCCGGGAGATGGAGGTTGCAGTGAGCCGAGAATGCACCACTGCACTGCAGCCTGGGTAAGAAGAGTGAAACTCTGTCTCAAAAATATAGACAGATAGACAGATATACAGAGATAGATAGATATAGACAGATAGATATAGAGAGATAGAGATGATAAAGAGATAGAGAGATATATAGAGACACATAGATATATAGAGATAGAGATGATAGATAGATAGATGATGGAGATAGGTAGATAACAGATAGATAGATAGATAGATAGATAGATAGATAGATAGATAGATAGATTAGATAGATAGATAGATGATAGAAATAGGTAGATAACAGATACATAGATAGATAGATAGATAGATAGATAGATAGATAGATAGATAGATAGATAAATA
>NW_016806132.1:118300-143690 GCF_001698545.2 Rhinopithecus bieti
TAGGTAGATAACAGATAGAGATAGATAGATAGATAGATAGATAGATAGATAGATTAGATAGATAGATAGATGATAGAAATAGGTAGATAACAGATACATAGATAGATAGATAGATAGATAGATAGATAGATAGATAGATAGATAGATAAATAGGCAGACAGACAGATAGATAAGCAGACAGACAGACAGATAGATAACCTCACCAGGAAATTAGCAGATCATTATTCTCAGTTTTTCTTCCAGGAGAGACAGCAGCCCAAATGAAAGAGATTAGCTGATCAGGCAGCTAAATCAAAGGCAAGGAAGCCTCAAGGCACTAACACACTTCCAGCCCTTCGAATCCAGGAGGACTCCATGAAAGAAACTAAACCTCAGTATTTCACTACAGAAATAGAGAAGACTCCTTCTCAAGGGTATGCTTTTCCGCTGTTGGGCTACAGTCAGGATGGCAAACTCTATTTGCCATCCTCCAACCAATGAAGGTTTTTGTTTTTTGAGATGGAGTCTCACTCTGTCGTCCAGGCTGGAGTGCAGTGGCACGATCTCGGCTCACTGCAACCTCCACCTCCTGGGTTTAAGCCATTCTCCCACCTCAGCCTCCCGAGTAGTTGGGACTACATGCGCCCGCCACCATGCCCCGCTAATCTTTTGTTGTTGTTGTTGTTGTTGTTTTAGTAGAGACGAGGTTTCATCATGTTGGCCAGGATGGTCTCCACCTGCTGACCTCGTGATCCGCCCGCCTCGGCCTCCCAAAGTGCTGGGATGACAGGCGTGAGCCTCAGCACCCGGCCAGAGGTTCGTAAAATCCTTCACCAAAGCTTTTCACTTGGGAGAGGATAAAACATATCAATGTGCTCAGAGATTTGTTTTCAGACAGAAAAACCTCTCAACTGGGTAAGCATGTAACCTCTCTAGCTCACTTCCAACAAAAATTAACAGAAGTACCAGAGCTGCAACCCCAGGAGATAAAACCACCTTTATCTCACCCAGGAAATTTGGTGTTAGTGAAAACCATCATCTCTCTCCTTCGCTAAGCCAAGCTGGGAAGGGCCCTAACCCTGTTCTTCTCGAACCCTCTCAGCAGTGAAAGATACCGGAATCAACGCCTGGATACATCACGCTCAAGTCAAAGCCTGACCCGCTGAGGGCACCAGCCCTGACAGCCCAGCGGAATTAGGGGATCTTAGGCCAGGTGTGGTGGCCGGCACGTCATCCCAGCACTTTGAGAAGGCTGAGGCGGGTGGATCACAAGGTCAGGAGTTCAAGACCAGCCTGGCCAAGACGGTGAAACCCCATCTCTACTAAAAATACAAAACATTAGCCGGGCGAGGTGGCGGGCACCTGTAGTACCACCTACTCAGGAGGCTGAGGCAGGAGAATGGCGTGAATCCGGGAGGCAGAACTTGCAGTGAGCCGAGATCGCAACACTGCACTCCAGCCTGGGTGACAGAGCAAGATTCCATCTCAAAACAAAAACAAACAAACAAAAAAGAACGGAAAAAGGAAAATACGAGATCTGAAGCTAAACCTCATTAAAAAAAATAGCTGGGCATGGTGGGCGTGGTGGCTCACGCCTGTAATTCCAGCACTTTGGGAGGCCAAGGTGGGTGGATCACGAGAGTTCAGGAGTTCAAGACCAGCTGGCCATCATGGTGAAACCCCATCTCTACTAAAAACACAAAAATTACCCAGGCATGGTGGCGCGTGCCTGTCATCCCAGCTACTCGGGAGGCTGAGGCAAGAGAATCGCTTGAACCTGGGAGGCGGAGGTTGCAGTGGGTCGAGATATCGCCACTGTGGTTAAGAGTTATTAAGACATTATTTTAGGCAGATGGAGACGAAAAGGGGCCGGGGGCGGAGGCTGACGCCTGTATTCCCAGCACTTTTGGAGGCCAAGGCGGGTGGATCACCTAAGGTTGGGAGTTCAAGACCAGCCTGACCAACATGATGAAACCCCATCTCTACTAAAAATACAAAAAATCAGCCGGGCGTGGTGCCGCATGCCTGTAAATCCCAGCTACTCCGGAGGCTGAAGTAGGAGAATGGCTTGAACGGGAGGCGGAGGTTGCAGTGGGCAGAGATGGGGTCCCTGCCCTCCAGCCTGGGCAACAAGAGTGAAACTCCTCCATCTCCAAAAACAATTTAAAAACGAGAGAAAGAGGAAAAGGGGTCCTTGGAGGATGTTTTCGCAGCTCCAAAAAACGTTTCTTGTCTAGCGTCAAAGCCCTGGCTCTTAGACCCGGCTTGGCAACCTTTAATATGCAAATGCGAGCTGTTAGAAGCTGGGTACAGCCAACAGGCCGATTCCCACCGTTGCCGTCTTGCCCTCGCCCCACCTGTGCCCGCCATCCTGGCCGCCCCACGTTCCCGCCATCATGGCCGCTCCCACCTGTGCCTGCCATCCTGCCCGCCCCCAAACGTTCCCACCATCCTGGCCGCCCCGACACGTTCCTGCCATCCTGGCCGCCCCCACACGTTCCCGCCACCATGGCCGCCCCACCTGTGCCTGACATCCTGGCCGCCCCACACGTTCCCGCCATCCTGGCCGCCCCCACCTGTGCCCGCCATCCTGCCCGCCCCCACACGTTCCCGCCATCCTGGCCGCCCCTCGTTCCCGCCATCATGGCCGCCCCCACCTGTGCCTGACATCCTGGCTGCCCCTACACGTTCCCGCCATCATGGCCGCCCCCACCTGTGCCTGACATCCTGGCCGCCCCCACACGTTCCCGCCATCCTGGCCGCCCCACGTTCCCGCCATCATGGCCGCTCCCACCTGTGCCTGCCATCATGGCCGCCCCAACACGTTCCCGCCATCATGGCCGCCCCCACATACCGCCAGGCGCGTAGAACATCATGGCGCCCTGTATTTGCATATTACGGGAGCTGGGCTGGGCGGGCCAGGTTTTTCGCGGGCTACGTGAATGACAGGCCTGGTCAGACCAATCCGCTGAGCGCTATGCAAATCAGCCACGCCTCCTCCAGGTGCCGCGTTACCCGGGCTGGTCTCCTCCCTCAGCCCTCCACTTTGGAGCCCCCTGTCCGTCTGTCTCCGTCCGGTGGAGCGACTTCCTTTTCCTTTTCCCCCTTCTTGCCTTTTTTTTTTTTTTTTTTGAGACGGAATTTCGCTCTTGTTGCCCAGGCTGCAGTGAAATGGCGCGATCTCGGCTCCCCGCCGCCTCCGCGGTGCTGGGATTCCAGGCCTGAGCCACCTGCCCGGCCCTCCCTTCCCTTCTTGCCTATTAAACGCTCGGCTCCTTAAAACCACTGCACGTGTGTCCGTGTCGCCTTATTTAATTCCACTGGAGAGGAAGAACCTGGTGTTCCTCCACCACCAGAGCCCATCACCACTGCACTGCAGCCTGGGCGACAGAGCAAGACTCTGCCCCCCCAGAAAACACATATATAAATAATATAAAGTACTATTTATACAATAACACTATAACATATATTACAATAAAACATACTAAAAGCATAACAATACAATATAACCACAAATTATTTCTTTTTTTTTTTTTTCTTGAGGACGGACACACACAGGACACACACAAAGCTGGAGTGCCAGTGGCCAGGACCTCAGCCTAACTGCACATCGAAGCCGCCTCCCAGGTTCACCAATTCTCGCTGCCTCAGACTCCAAAAACCGAACACATAACACCGCACCATCGCCGGCTAGTTTTGTATTTTTAGTAAGAGACGGGGTTTTCACCGTGTTACCATGGATGGTTCTCGATCTCCTGCACTCGTGATCGGGCGCGCGCCGTCTTGGCCTCCCTCCAAAGTGACTGGAATTACAGGCTTGACCACCCGCGCCCAGGGCCCATAAACTCATAATTTTAATTATTTATTTATTATGATTTAATCTTATATTATTATAATATATATTATATAGATATATATTACATAAATATATTTATATTACATAAAATATAAATATACATTACATAAATATATATTTATCCATACATATATAATATTAATATATTCATATAATTTTATATATATTATATAAATTGATATATATTTATAAATATAAATATATAAAAATATAAATATATAATGCTGAAAAGGGAAGAGACTCTTTTCATAAGGGCATTTTAGAAAGCTTGTAAATTCTTTCTCTGCCTCTGAACTGTATATAACTTTTTGGGTTTTTTCTTTTTTTTTAAATACAGAGTTTCACTCTTATTACCCAGGCTGGAGTGCAATGGTGCGATCTCGGCTCACTGCAACCTCCGCCTCCCAGGTTCAAGCAGTTTTCCTGCCTCAGCCTCTGGAGTCGCTGGGATGACAGGCGTGCACCACCACGCCTGGCAATGTATGTAAGATTTGTAAGGGCTAAATCAGCCTGTTGAGTTTCACATCTCTGCAATGTTCCCTGGTGGACCAGGGGCCTCCTCTTAGAAATGAGACCTGGAGGGGCCGGGCGCGGTGACTCACGCCCCTCATCCCAGCACTTTGGGAGGCTGAAGCAGGCGGATCACGAAGTCAGGAGTTCGAGACCAATCTGGCCAACATGGTGAACATGGTGAACCATGTCACCCAGCCTGGGTGACAGAGTGAGACTCTGTCTCAAAAAAAAAGAAAAGATAAAAGAAATGGGACCCAGAGGAAGGGAAGAAGCCCCTGCCTCCTGGAGAAGAGGAGACAAACTTCAGCTGAAACTGCAGACCCACCTTGGGCACCAAACGCAGGTCTCTCCCTGGGCCGCAGGAAAGGAAGAGATCCTCTGGGTCTGCAGCTCCTGGCGGCTGCCCATGCTGCCTTCTCTTCCATACTCAGGCAGGGCTTCCCAGTTGGCTGCAGGTTTTGTTTTTATTTACATCTTCCCAAAATCCCTTCCTCCCAGACCCAGCAAGCTAGATGAGCTCAGGCCTTCCCAGCTGCCGGGACTGGGAGGGAGGGAGGGAGGGGTGGAGGGAGGGTCCCGGAGCCTGCAGGGCCCAGGAGGAGGAGCCCATTCTTTATCAGCCTCGGGGACGTCAGCTCAGCCTCAGGCTCTTTCTTCAAGAGAAGCAACCACACCTGGGCGGGCTCTGGGTCCCCAGGACGGTGCTGGCCCCTTCTCTGCAGCCAGCTGGAAAAGGCCCAGGACGGCGTCCCCTCCCCCTGCACAGCTGTGCAGTGATCTGCCTGGAGCATCCCAGGAGGGCCGCTGTGAGCCTCCGGAGGATGCCCAGGGTCCCAGGGCTGCAGGGTGGAGGGGAGGTTAAAATGCAGGTCTGGGTGGGGCCCGGTGGCTTACGCCTGTCATCCCAAACCCTTTGGGAGGCTGAGGCAGGCGGGTCACCTGAGGTCAGGAGTTCGAGACCAGCCTGGGCAACATGCCGAAACCCCGTCTCTACTGAAAACACAAAAGTTAACCAGGCGTGGTGGCAGGTGCCTGTCATCCCAGCCACTCGGGAGGCTGAGGCAGAAGAATCCCTTGAACCCGGGAGGCGGAGGTTGGAATGAGCCGAGATCGCGCCAGTGCACTCCAGCACTGGGGGATAGAGCCAGACTCCCATCCAAACACAAAAAAACCTTCGTCTCCACACCCTCTTATCTTAATACAGATATTCCTTTCTACTAATAACTCGTGTATGTGTGTGTGTGTGTGTGTGTGTGTGTGTATGTGGAGAGACAGGGTCTTGCTCTGTCGCCCAGGCTGGAATGCAGTGGCACGATCTCAGCTCACTGCAGTCTCCGCCTCCTGGATTCAAGTGTTTCTCCTGCCTCAGCCTCCAGAACTGGTGGGATTACAGGCCCCTGCCACCGTTCCCAGCTAATTTTCATATTTTAGTCGTGAGTGGGTCTCACCACGTTGGCCAGGCTGGTCTCGAACTCCCAAGTTCAGCTGATCTGCCGCCTCGGCCTCCCAAAGTGCTGGGATGACAGGTGTAAGCCACCGCACCCGGCCTGATAAGAACTCTTTCAACCAATTGCCAGTCAGAAAAATTTTAAAATCTAGTTATGACCTGGAAGTGCGCCTCACTGCCCGTCGAGCTGTCCTGCCTTCACAGATTGAACCCGTCAGGCCTCTGAGCCGAACCTCAGCCTTTATCACCCCCGTGACCTGCACATACACGTCCCGGAGGCCTGCAGGATCCCAGAAGTCGGGAGCAATCAAAGAAAAGAACGACACAGAAGTAAAACAGCCAGTGCCTGCCTTCACTGATTAACTAAAATTACCATGTTACTATTCTGACTGGTCCCTGCCCTACCTTCGCTGATCCATTGACTGTGTGCCGTTCGTCTTCTGGACAATGCGTCTTAGGGGCTGTCCACCGTGCACCTTGTAACCCTTTCCTCTGCTAACAGTAGATAACCGTGGGGAAAAGAAAGAGAGATCAGACTGTTACTGTGTCTACGTAGAAAGCAGCAGACATAAGAGACTCCACTTTGTTCTGTCCTCGGAGAAATTTTTCTGCCTTGAGATGCTGTAACCCTAGCCCCAACCCTGTGCTTGCAGAAACGTGTGCTGTGTTGACTCAAGGTTTAATGGATTTAGGGCTATGCAGGATGTGCTTTGTTAAACAAGTGCTTGAAGGCGGTATGCTTGGTAAAAGTCATCGCCATTCTCTAATCTCAAGTACCCAGGGACACAAACACTGCGGAAGGCCAGGCCGCAGGGACCTGTGCCTAGGAAGGCCAGGTACTGTTCAAGGTTTCTTCCCATGGGATAGTCTGAGATACGGCCTCGTGGGAAGGGAGAGACTGACACCCATAAAGGGTCTGTGCTAAGGAGGATTAGTGAAAGAGGAAGGCCTCTTTGCAGTTGAGAAACAGGAAGGCCTCAGTCTCCTGCTGGTCCCTGGGCAATGGACTGTCTCAGTGTAAAACCCGATTGTGTGTTCTATTTACTGAGATAGGAGAAAACCGCCTTAGGGCTGGAGGTGAGACGTGCTAGCCGCAATGCTGCTGTTTCATGCACGAGATGTTTGCATTCCAGATGTTTGTATACGAGATGTTTGTATAGATGTTTGTATCCAGAGATGTTTGTATAGATGTTTGTATACGTGCAGGGCACAGCACCTTTCCTTAAACTTATTTATTTATTTATTTATTTATTTTTATTTTTATTTTTTTCTGAGTCAGAGTCTTGCTCTGTCGCCCAGGCTGGAGTGCAGTGGCTGGATCTCAGCTCACTGCAAGCTCCGCCTCCCGGGTTCCCACCATTCTCCTGCCTCAGCCTCCCGAGTGGCTGGGACTACAGGCGCCCGCCACCTCGCCCGGCTAGTTTTTTGTATTTTTTAGTAGAGACGGGGTTTCACCGTGTTCACCAGGATGGTCTCGATCTCCTGACCTCGTGATCCGCCCGCCTCGGCCTCCCAAAGTGCTGGGATGACAGGCTTGAGCCACCGCGCCCAGGCCCTTAAACTTATTTATGACACAGAGATCTTTGTTTGCATGTTTTCCTGCTGACCCTCTCCCCACTGTTACCCTGTTGTCCTGCCACATCCCCCTCTCTGAGATGGTAAAGATAATGATCAATGAATACTGAGGGAACCCAGAGACCGGTGCCTGCCTGGGGTCCATCAGCGCCAGTCCCCTTTCTCTATACTTTGTCTCTGTGTCTTATTTGTTTTCTCAGCACCTGACACACAGAAACCCTCACAGGTGTGGAGGGGCCGGCACCCAAGTCAATAAACTGCTTTTATGGCTCCCACGAAGCCTGTTTGGTGGTCTGTTCACACGGACACGCTTGACAGAACCCAGGTTCATCTTACACATTCTCATTCAGGTCTGACGTCTCCTTAAAAGGCATAAAACCAAGGTGTCCTCTGAGCACCTGGGGCCAGGGCATCAGGACCTCCTCAGGCTGGGTGGGCAAAGACTCGTTCTCAACCTTGGCAAAAAACACTTTTTTTTTTTTTTTTTAGGATGAAGTCTCGCTCTGTCGCCCAGGTTGGAGTGCAGTGGCACGATCTCGGCTCACTGCAAGCTCCGCCTCCCGGGTTCACACCATTCTCCTGCCTCAGCCTCCCGAGTAGCTGGGATTACAGGTGCCGCCACCTCGCCCGGCTAATTTTCTTTTTTCTTTTCTTTTTTTTTTTTGTTTTTTTGTTTTTTGAGATGGAGTCTCACTTTGCAGCCCAGGCTGGAGTGCAGTGGCGCGATCTTGGCTCCCTGGAACCTCCGCCTCCCGGGTTCAAGCGACTCTCCTGCCTCAGCCTCCTGAGTAGCTGGGATGACAGGTGCCCGCCACCAGGCCCAACTAATTTTCTTTTCTTTTTTCTTTCTTTGTTTTTCTTTTTTTTGAGACGGAGTCTCGCTCTGTCCCCCAGGCTGGAGTGCAGTGGTGAGATCTCGGCTCACTGCAACCTCCGCCTCCCGGGTTCAAGCCATTCTCCAGTCTCAGCATCCTGAGTAGCTGGGATGACAGGCACCTGCCACCACGACCAGCTAATTTTCTGTATTTTTAGTAGACATGGGGTTTCACCATGTTGGCCAGGCTGGTCTCGAACTCCTGACCTCATGATCTGCCCGCCTCGGTCTCCCAAAGTGCTGGGATGACAGGCGTGAGCCACCGCGCCCGGCCAGCAAAACACACTTTTGAAATGTCCTGAGGCCTGTCTCACATACTTTTCGGTTCAGAAGACTCGAGGAAACTGGTGTCTCCTAAGATAGGCCAGACCCAAAGGTGAACAGTCACATCCTCTGTGTCATGAACGGTTCCACCAACTCTGGCTGCAGTCATCCTCCTTCCCTCCCATCCTCCTTCCCTCCCATCACAGTCCCTCCCTCCCGTCAGAGACGCCTTCATCACACCCCAGGTCCCCGGACCAGCTGGGGGAGAGGCGTCCCCTCCTGTCCCCACGTCCCCCTATCCCCCCAGACACCCCAGGGTCCTCCGCGACCACTGAGGCGATGCCTCCTGTCCCCATGTCCCCGGATCCCTCCCCAGACATCCCAGGTCCCCGGACCACTGAGGGGCGTCCCCTCCTGTCCCCACGTCCCCCGACCCCTCCTCACACATGACAAAGTGGAACAGGAAGGAGCCCCAGGTGGCCCCCAGTCCCAGCCATGTCTGCCATCTCCTCTGGACAGCACATGGGAGTGGGGTCTGGAGGCTGCCCCGCAGAGCACTGACCCTTCCTGGAGGACATCCTCTCCACCCCGGTTCTCTCCACCCTGGTCCTCTCCACCCTGTGGCCTTCGCCATCGCCGTGGGACTGCACAGGTGACGGACGGGCCGAGCCGCCCGGTGACCCGCCAGCCCGGTGAGACACCTACACCTCCCCGCCCACTGAGTCCTCATCGCGTCCCAGAGGCGTTGGTGGCCGTGACTCGCACCTGGAACGCACGGGCCGAATAGTTGCTGAGTGAATCCACGAAGGACGGGAGTGCTCAGATCCCGGCATTCCCGCCGTCCCCCGTCCCCACAGTCCCCGCTGCCCCGATCCCCCCATCCAGGCCCCGGTGGCCAAGCGAGGACGTCCGACCGTCCAGCAAGCCGTGGTCCCCAGGTTCATTCCCTAACCGTCCCGGGCCGTGTCCACACTGGCTCTGGCCCAGCAGAGAATTCCGGGCCTGCAAGGGTTACAGGCCACGGATCGCAGGCGACCGTCCCCCAGCCCGTGCCCCTGGCTACGGCTCCGGGAGGAGGAAGAGAAGGAACCTCAATGATGGAAAGGCGGGTCACCGATTCCCAGCCCGCAGCGGGCACTGTCCCCGGCCCCCACGTCCCCCGCAGGGGAACTGGCATCAGAGCACGGGGTGGACACACTCACCTTCCAGCCGCGGGAGTCTCAGAGCTCCTGGCAGCTCCCGCCGGGTGTCTGCGGGGGACTGTTCCTAAAACACACCCAGGCCGCTGCGATTGGCGGGCACGGACATTCCTGCCGGAGGAGGAGGGACGTCCCGCCCCGCCACGCGTCTGTCCCCACCCGGCCGGGCAGCAAACACCGCCCCGAACCCCCACGGGGACCCCCCACGAGGACCCCGCTGCCCAGCATCAGGGGAGGGGCCGCGGTCCTCACAGACCAGGACTGGGGGCAGGTAGATCCCCCCAGGGAACCCAACAGTGTCCCCGGAGTCCCCCAGTCAGGGGTTTACAGACAGCAAGGACGTCCCCAAGGTGTGGTCAGAGGGGCTCTTGCAGGGGACATTGAGGTCTCTGACGGACGGGTCCCACTCAGGCCACTGGCCGCGGCCACGATGGGTCCCCTGGAGCCCCCAGGTCGAGGTGAACAGGTGCATGGGACTGGCAGACTGAAGCCTGCAGGCTCTGAGCACCTCAGCCAGCAAACCGACCAGGGTCTTCCTCTGCACGTTCCGACCTCTCCCGGCCCGCGTGGGCCTCGTCTGGGCCCTGAGCAGCCTGTGAAGCCTCCGTCGGTGGAAGTGGGTTCTCCCAGCGCTGCCCACACCTGGAGTCTGTCCCCCCTCCGGTGCTAACCAGGAGCCCGGGTCAGGGGTCCATCCGGGGCCCTGTTCCTGCCTCCGCCCGCTGCTTCCCATCCAGTCCACAGGCGCTCCCCACGCACCCTACTATCTCCCACCCCAGGCTGGACCCCCGGACAGGGCCTCAGAGAGTGCATGGAACATTTGGGGGGGCTGCTGTCCTGGCACGGGGACATCTGGTCGGCCGCCGAGCCACAGGCCCCCGGCCTCTCTGCCTCTTTCCATCCTAACTCAGGCCCCGGGGGCTCCCCACACTCCGCCCTCCTCCCCCTGCTCCTCCTCCCTCCTCTCCTCTCCCTCCTCCTTCCTCTCTTCACTGAGACTCCCCATCTCTGCCCACAGCCCCCTGCGGCTTCCTCTTGGCCCATCTGTTTCCTCCCTTCTGCCTCTTTCCTCCCTCGCCCTCCTCCCTTCACTGAGGCCCTGCGGGGACACCAGCCTCCTGTTTCCCGCCTCCTTCTCCACAGGTCATTTTGTGGGAGAGCCACAAAATGACCTGTGCCCTGGTGTGACAGGGAGCAGGAAGGCGGCTTCCACGCCTCTTCACACAGTCACGGGGCCCGGCCCTTCCTCCCTCTGTGTCCTGGGTGGCCAGGTGTGGGCTGGACACCAGGTGGGGACATCATGTGAGTTGAGGGACGTGTCGTCCAAGCCGCAGCGCTGCCTCTTTTCTGCGAGCCGAGGGTTGTGAATGGTGCTTGAGTGACGTGGGCCGAGAGTGAGCCCCCGTCAATTGCTGGGTGCTTCCTGGAATGGAAAACCCTCTTCTCCACTAGAAAATCACATGACGCCGGGGTTGAGTTTCGAATATTGAGGATGGGGAGCAACCCTCCCACGGCTAGGAGAGACACCAGGTGGAGATAAAGCTTTGATTATTTACCAGTCCTGGGTCTGCGGCCTGAAGGCCCCCCCGAGGCAGAGATTAAAGGTTTGATGATTTATGGGGTCCTGCAGGCTCCACCCACACTGGGCAATCAGGAATGCAGGAGACAGAGACGGATCTGCAGCCACCACCTTCACTGGGCCCAGAGCATTATCCCACCCAGTTTCCGGCAATTCTCAGCTGTGGTTTAGAGCCAGCAGGGAGGGTCTCTGGGAGGCTTCACTGTGACGAACAGAGGGTCCCTGTGGGTCATCGCCGGGAACAGAGGCACAAACCTGGGAGCCCCGGACACAGGTTTCCAACAGCACGGGGCAGCCGGCGGCTCCACGGGCCTCAGGCCGGGCCATGACCGGGGGGGGGTGTGCTCAGGAGCAGCAGCTGCGTGAGCGCGAGACGAGCCACATGATTGATTCCCGAAGCTGCTGTGTTCTGAGCTGGCTTCTTTAAAACCATCACCAGGCTGGGCGCGGTGGCTCACGTCTGCAATCCTAGCACTTTGGGACTGAGCTCAGCTCAGGAGTTCGAGACCAGCCTGGGCAGCATGGTGAAACCCCGTCTGTACTAAAATACAAAAAAAAAAAAAAAAAAAAAAGCCGGGCGAGGCAGCATGCACCTGTAGTCCAAGGTACTCAGGAGGCTGAGGCAGGAGAATGACTTGAACCGGGAGGCGGAGGTTGCTGTGAGCCGAGATCGCACCACTGCACTCCAGCCTGGATGACAGAGCGAGACTCCATCACAAAAAAAAAAAAAGAAGGAGTGCCCGTTTCCTCTGGCCCAAGGGGTCACCCCGAACCCAGGTGCACCTGTCCCTGCGAGTCACTCAACTTTGTAGAGAAGAGTCAAAACAGATAGAAACACCTGGTCCAACACAACAGTACTCAACAATAACATAGATTACCGCTTTCCACTGATCAAGTCAACAGAGATTGAAAAACCAGCACGTTTGGGAGGCCGAGGCAGGCAGATGGCCTGAGCTCGGGAGTTCCAGACCAGCCTGGGCAACATAGCGAGACCCTGTCTCTACAAAAAACATATAAATTAGCTGGGCGTAGTGGTGTGGTGTGCACTTGTAGTACCAGCTACGCAGACCTCATCCCTCCTCCTATAGCCGCAGCTACTCAGGAGGCTGAGGAGGGAGGATCACTTGAGCCCAGGAGGTCGAGGCTGAGTGAGCTGTGATCACACCACTGCCCTCCAGCCCGGGTGACACAGCAAGATCCTGTCTCTACCGAAAAAGGAAAAAAGAAGGACTTCTGTCTACAATATTGACAGTTCCTGAGATTGCCTCCTGACATATTTCAAGTTCGGCCTAAACGTTTCTCTGTACATAGTGAACTGTGACGTTAACAGGAGGTGTAAACAGACCAGAACCTACTCGTGTGCCAATCACTGAATTTCAGCCAAATGTTCAAACCGGGTTCAAACGAGGTAAACGCCAAGTTGCACCCAATGCAGCTGTGTCTCTGCCACACTTCTGCTTTCTGTGTGTCCTGTTTTTCTTCCTTCCTTCCTTCCTTCCTTCCTTCCTTCCTTCCTTTCTTTCTTTTTCATCCTTCCCTTTTTGTTTCTTTTCTTTCTTCCTTCTTTCTGTTTCTTTCTTTCTTCCTTCCTTCCTTCCTTATTTCCTTCTTTCTCTTCCTTCCTTTTTTCTTTTCCTTCCTTCCCTCTTTCTTTTCTTTCTTCCTTCTTTTTCTTTCTCTTTCTTTCCTCCTTCCTTCCTCCTTTCCTTTCCTTCTTTCCTTCCTTATTTCCTTCCTTCTCTTCCTTCTTTCCTTTCTTTCTTTCCTTCTGTCTTTCTCTTTCTCTTCCTTCCTTCTTTCTGTTTCTTTCTTTTCTTTCTTCCTTTTCTTTCTTTCTCTTTCCTTCCTTCCTCCTTTCCTTTGCTTTCCTTTCTCTTCCTTCCTTTCCTTCTTTCTTTCTTCTTTTTCTTCCTTCCTTCTTTCTTTCTTTTCTTTCTTCCTTTTCTTTCTTTCCTTCCTTCCTTCCTCCTTTCCTTTCCTTTTTCTTTCCTTCCTTCCTTATTTCTGTCTTTCTCTCCCTTCCTTCCTTCCTTTCTTCCTTCCTCCTTATCAGTGTTCTCACTCTGTATTTATATTTCCACAGTGAGCTTTGCTGGATGGGACATGCACAAGTATAAATATGTCTGCGTACATACCGTGAAAGGAAAATAAATCTTGGAACCTCAAAATCACTAAACTGAAAAGGGAAAAGTCAAGCTGGAGACTACCTGGGGCCAACCTGCCTCCCATTCTTTTCAAAGTCACCCCGGGAAGGTTCCCCGGGACAAAAGCATCTCTGATGGCTTCCTCCCTCCTACGGTTTATGTAAAAATACAGATTCGGAGAGGCAGGCTCAGTTGTTTACATAGTGGCAGGCTGATGAAGGACTCAGAAGAATGCAATCAGTTGACTATTGGAGGCTGAGGAGGGCGGATCACTTGAGGTCAGGAGTTTGAGACCAGCCTGGCCAATATGGTGAAACCCTGTCTCGACTAAAAGTACAAAAATTAGCCGGGCGTGGTGGTGGGCACCTGCCGTGCCAGCTACTTGGGAGGCTGAGGCAGGAGAATCGCCTGAACCCAGGAGGCGGAGGTTGCAGTGAGCCGAGATCCCACTGTTGCACTCCAGCCTGGGCGACAGAGCGAGACTCTTTCTCAAAAGAAGAAAAAATAATGCAACCTTTTGTGTGTTACCTTACCGCAGTGAACCAGGGTACATCTCACACGTATTGATTCCTGTCTCACGTCTTCCTAAAACGTACACAAGCAAACTGTGCCCCGAGCACCCAGGGCACATCCTTAACCTTTGCAAAATAAACTTTCTTTCTTTCTCTTTTTGAGATGGAGTCTCGCTCTGTGGCCCAGGCTGGAGTGCAGTGGTGCGATCTCGGTTCACTGCAAGCTCCGCCTCCCGGGTTCACACCATTCTCCTGCCTCAGCCTCCTGAGTAGCTGGGATGACAGGCGCCCGTCACCTCGCCCGGGTAATTTTTTGTATTTTGAGTAGAGACGGGGTTTCACCGTGTGTAAAATAAACTTTCTAAATTGACTGAGACCTCTCTCCGATCGTTGGGCTTCACAATATGTATGGAATTTGAAGGACACAACGCTTAGGCTGGTTTATCTAGTTGATTATTTTGTTGCCTAAGTCATGTTGTTCTAATCCTACTTTCTTTTTTTCTTTTTTCTCTTTCGAGACAGGCCTCACTGTTGTCTGCCCAAGCTGGAGTGCAATGGTGCGATCTCGGCTCACTGCAATCTCTGCCTCCAGGGTTCCAGCAATTCTCCAGCCTCACCCTCCCGAGTTGCTGAGATGACAGGCGCCCACTGCCCACCGGGCTAATTTTTGCATTTTGAGTAGAGACCCGGTTTGACCACACCCAGGTAATTTTTGTATTTTGAGTAGAGACAGGGTTTCACCATGTTGGCCGGGCTGGTCTCAAACTCCTGACCGCAGGTGACCCTCCCACCTCAGCCTCCCAAACTGCTGGGATGACAGGCATGAGCCACCACGCCCGGCCTCTAATTCTATTTTCTTTGGGTTCACTCTTGTTTCTCTGTGTTTTGCTGTGGTTCAGTCTCAGCCCCATTTCTGTATGTGGTTTGTGAATTTTGACAGACGGAGTCTCGATCTTTGGACCAGGTGGAGGGCACAGGTGTGAGCGCGGCTCACTGCAGCCTCGACCTCCAGGGCTCAGGCGATCCTCCCGCCTCAGCCTCCTGAGTAGCTGGGACTACAGACGCCCGCCACCATGCCCAGATAATTTTTTGTATTTTTAGTAGAGACGGGGTTTCACCATGTTGGCCAGGATGGTCTTCATTTCCTGACCTCATGATCCACCCGCCTCGGCCTCCCAAAGAGCTGGGATGACAGGAGTGAGCCCCCGTGTACCGATTGTTGTAAAACTGCATTCCATCTTACTCGTCTTCATATATACATATATATATTTTGCTTCATTTTTTTGAGACAAGCTCTTGTTCTGTTGCCCAGGCTGGTCCTAAACTCCTGGCCTCAAGCGATCCTCCTGCCTCTGCCTCTGAAAGTGCTGGGGTTACAGGTGCCAGCCATTGCGCCAGGCAATAAGAACTTACGATAACCTGGCCGGGCACGGTGGCTCACGCCTGTTATCCCAGCACTTTGGGAGGCTGAGGTGGGCAGATCACGAGGTCAGGAGATGGAGACCATCCTGGCTAACACGGTGAAACCCTCTCTCTGCTAAAAATACAAAAAATTAGCCGGGCGTGGTGGCGGGCGCCTGTAGTCCCAGCTACTGGGGAGGCTGAGGCAGGAGAATGGTGTGAACCCGGGAGGCGGAGCTTGCAGTGAGCCGAGATTGCACCACTGCACTCCAGCCTGGGCGACAGAGCGAGACTCTGTCTGAAAAGAAAAAAAAAAGAAGTTACAATAACCCAGAGAGGAACTTCAAACAGGACCCTGATGAAAGAATCTGCTGCTTACATTTTTTTTGCTTGTGCAAACAGTAGCTCCTAATGTCAGAGGCATTCAAACCGGAGCTGCTCCTTCTGGGGCTACTTTACTGGGCTTCCCAGTCATAGGACCACATAAGAGGTTGACACGGATACAGGCCACAAAGATCCTGCTGATAAAACAGGTTGCAGGGTCAGGCGCGGTGGCTCACGCCTGTAATCCCAGCACTTTGGGAGACCGAGGTGGGTGGATCACGAGGTCGGGAGATCGAGACCATCTTGGCCAACACGGTGAAACCCCATCTCTACTAAAAATGCAAAAATTAGCTGGGCGTGGTGGCTCATGCCTGTAGTCCCAGCTACTCCGGAAGCTGAGGCAGCAGAATCGCTTGAATCTAGGAGGTGGAGGCTGTGGTGAGCCGCGATCACGCCACTGCACTCTAGCCTGAGTGAGGGAGCTACACAGAGATGCTATCTCAAAAAAAAAAAAAATGCTGCCAAGCTTGTGACTGTACTAAACGCCACTCCAGTGCACACTTTGAAACAGGTAAGTTGATATTATATAATTTCACATTGAACAATTAAAACTAAACATGCAAACTGAATGCAAAATTCAGGGATTAAATTGCAAATTGAATGATTAAAAATAAGTATTGGGTATGAATAGGTTCCCTTTTCTGAAAAGAATAGAGGGAGCGTAAAGAAAAGAGATTTCTTTTCCCTTTTTTTTTTTTTTTTTTTTTTTTTTACCTTTTATATGACATCTTTACTGCATTTTATTTTATGTATTTATAATGATTATTTCTTGGAGAGACAGGACCTGGCTGTGTTGCCCGGGCTGGTCTCTCAATCTGGGCTCAAGCGATCCCCACACCTCGGCCTCCCCAAGTGCTGGGATGACAGGCGTGAGCCACTTCACCGGCCTGTTTGCATTTTGAAAATAAGCTTGCATCACCTTTTAGATAAAAATTAACTACAGATAACCTCAACGGACCCCAGCAGGAATTGGCGTCTCTGCTGCCCCTTTGACGTCCTCGGCTGCCCCTGCTCTGTAGGCAGCCCCCAGGAACAGGTGGGGCCCGCATGGTAACCCCCAGAGACCCCCACCCCTGGCATCCTGCAGGGAGGGAGCCGGCGGGCCGGTCCAGGCAGGTCCCACAGGAAAGGACTGTTCTCCCTGGGCTTGAAACTGCTTTTGCGAAAACAACTTTTTTTGGAGACTGAGTCTCGTTCTGTCCCCCAGGCTGGAGGGCGGTGGCACGATCTTGGCTCACTGCACCCTCCGCCTCCCGGGTTCAAGCCATTCTCCTGTCTCAGCCTCCTGGGTGGCTCGGACCACAGGCACCTGCCGCCACACTCAGCTAGTTTTGGTATTTTTAGTAGAGACGGGCTTTCGCCACATTGGCTAGGCTGGTCTCGAACTCCTGACCTTGTGATCCATCCCCCCCCCCCAGCCTCCCAGAGTTGTGGGATGACAGGTGTGAGCCACTGCGCCCGGCCTGCCAAAATCGTACGTGAGACCATTCGGGCAGTGAAGAGATCTGACCTCACTGAGTCCATCTTGCCTCGAACCTCCCAGCTGTCCTTCGTCCCTCCTGGGTGTCGGCCACAGCGTCTTTGGGAGGAACTTGCTTTCTAGTAGTTTAGCTTGGAAATAAAGATGATAACAGTCCCTTTTCCACTTTTCCAAAGCAAACCTCCTTCTTGCCCGGAGACGAGACTGCGTTTACAGAACTAACAAATTAGCCGCTGGATTAGAAACGACAGTTTCGGACTCAGGCCCCTGGATTAGAAACGACGGTTTCGGACTCAGGCCCCAGGATTGGAAACGATGGGTTCGGACTCAGGCTGCTGGATTAGAAACGACAATTTCAGACTCAGGCCCCTGGATTGGAAATGATGGTTTCGGACTCAGGCCCCTGGATTAGAAACGATGGTGTCGGACTCAGGCCCGTGGGTTGGAAATGATGGGTTCGGACTCAGGCCGCTGGAGGCTCCAAGATTCTGGCCCTCCTCGAATTGCTCCTGGGAAGACATCCCTCTTGTGAAACCGACGGTCATGCTGAGATATATCCCCGCGCTGGACGGAGCAGCTGGTACCACCCAGAGGACCAACTGGCTCCTCTGGTCTGTGGTCCCCACCCAGGAACTGACTCAGCTTCGAGTCCCTGTGATCTCATCTCTGACCCAAGCGATCAGCACTGCCCACTTTCTGACCCCCGACCCACTAAACTGTCCCGGAAAACTCCCCTCCTGGGGTCCCTGGGGAGATGGAGTTGAGGAATAAGGAAACGCCCCCATTGCAGCTCTGTGGTGGTGAGAAATCCCTCTGTCTACGCAGCCGGCCAGGGGAGCCCCTGGGGCGGTGACAGGAAAGACCAGGGAGGATAAAGAAAACCCAGCTCCGGGGGGCACAAGGTCACAGCCGTGGTGCGGGCGGGAACCCCAAGATCAAAGCATAGCAGGTGCCGGCCTTGGAACGGAGCGGCTCAGAGTCCACAGAAGCCTCCCGCGTCCTCGTCCCAGGCAGAGGCCGTGCTCCACCTGCAGGTGGTGGGAAGAACGGAGACGTCTTGCCAAGGCCGGGGCACGTCGCCAGAGGGGCACAGGTGCCAGGGGGCCCGGCTGGCCCAGAAGAGAGGGCCCCGGAACCCCAGGTCCACGTCAGGGCCGGAGTTTGCCCAAAACCATTTTCCCTGCTGATTCCCAAGACGTTCTGTGCCCCAGAAAACTGCTTGGAAACCCACACACAGTCTCACTCTGCGGCCCAGCCCAAAGCCCATCCCTGGGCTTCACGAGCTATTGTTTTTTTTTTTTTTTTTTTTGAGACGGAGGCTCACTCTGTCTCCCAGGCTGGAGTAAGTGGTGCGCTCTCGGCTCCCTGCAAGCTCCGCCTCCTGGATTCAAGAGATTCTCCTGCCTCAGCCTCCTGAGTAGCTGGGACTACAGGCGCTGCCACCTCGCCCGGCTAACTTTTTGTATTTTTAGTAGAGACGGGGTTTCACCGTGTTAGCCAGGATGGTCTCCTAATTTGGTATTTTTAGTAGAGACCATGTTGGACAGTCTGGTCTCGAACTCCTGATCTCAGGTGATCCACCCACCTCAGCCTCCCCAAAGTGCTGGGATTCCAGGTGTGAGCCATCGAGCCTGGCTTTTCTTTTTCTTTTTTTTGAGACCTAGTCTCATTCTGTCTCCCGGACTGGAGTGCAGTTGTAATCTCAGCTCACTGCGGCTTCTGCCTCCTGGGTTCAAGCGATTCTCCTGCCTCAGCCTCCCAAGTAGCTGGGACTACAGGTGCCGCCACCACATCCGGCTAATTTTGTATTTTAGTAGAGACAGGGTTTCACCGTGTTAGCCAGGATGGTCTCGATCTCCTGACCTCGTGATCCACCCATCTCGGCCTCCCAAAGTGCTGGGATGACAGGCGTGAGCCACCGCGCCCGGTCACTTCATTATAGTTTTTATGTGTGTTTCTCTGATGGTCAATGGTATTGAACACCTGTTCATATACCCGTTTGCCATTTGTGTATCTTCTTTCGAGAAATGTCTATTCATATCTTTGGCCGTTTTTACATTTCAATTTAATTTTTTTATATTTCACTTTTCAGTTCAGGGGTACATGCGCAGGCTGGTGAAAGAGGTGAACTTGTGCCGTGGGTTCCTGTTGTACGGATGATTTCATCACCCAGGTATTAAGCCTGGTACCCAGTAGTGACTCTTCCTGACTCTCCCTCCGCCCACCCTTAACCCTCCACCCTCCCATCGACTCCAGTGTGTGCCGTTCCCCTCTCTGTGTTCACGTCATTTAGCTCCCACTTACACATGAGCACGTGTGGGTATTTGGTTTTCTGTTCCTGTGTTGCTGAAGACAATGGCCTCCAACTCCAGCCATGTTCCTGCAAAAGGCATGATCTTGTTTTTTTTTTTTAATGACTTTTTGCCATTTTTTAATCAGATTATAAGATACTTTTCTATTGACTTGTTTGACCTCCTTATATAGTCTAGTATTTTATCCCCCCTGAGGCTGCTGTTCTGAGCCTAAAGACGGAAGGAAGGCCTTGTGAGCTGTGCCTGGTACAGGTTTTTTTTTTTTTTTTCACATTATACCAGGTTCAAGCGATTCCCCTGCCTCAGCCTCCCAAGTAGCTGGGACTACAGGCGCCCACCACCACACCCGGCTAACTTTTGTATTTTTAGTAGACACGGGGTTTCACCGTGTTGGCCAGGATGGTCTTGATCTCCTGACCTCGTCATCTGCCTGCCTCGGCCTCCCAAAGTGCTGGGATTCCACGCGTGAGCCACAGCGTCCAGCCACAATTAACCGTTTTAACGGGTCCAGTTCACTAGCATTTAGCACATGGTTCCGCCGGGGGCAGATCTGTGCAAACCACACCCCAGAGGCCAAGGAAGCTGACGGCTGAAGAAAGAAACTGACTGATCCAGATTCTTAGAAAGAAATATGCAGAAATATGTAGGAAAGAAGCCGTATCTGCGAGGAGAGTGGATCCCAGTGCTCCCCGCAGACCCAGGGCTTCACCCCAGGGAGGAAAACGCAGGAAAACGTTGCTATGCGGGTGGGAGGGGGGCCCTCAGGGACAGGGAAGGTGCCTCAGGGGCAGCCACGTGCACCTGCTAAGGGCAGGGTTTATGGTCCAGGCTACTTTGACCCAAGGGCGGGATTTAGGTCACATTGGAGAAAGTGGCAATCATCTTCGGGACCTTCCCAGAGCAGGGGTTGGTCAGAAGTGAACACACCGATTGGCCTCCCAGACGGAGCTGCTCTCTGTTCCACAAACAGGCGTTGTGAGACGCAGCCCCCACCTCTCTCTAGCTGCCCCACCTCTCTCTAGCTGCCCCACCTCTCTCTAGCTGCTCCACGTCTCTCTAGCTGCCCCACCTCTCTCTAGCTGCCCCCACGTCTCTCTACCTGCTCCACGTCTCTCTAGCTGCCCCCACCTCTCTCAAGCTGCAGCACATTCTCATAACTTCAAAGGAGACCCTATGCCCCTTAGGCAGTCACTCCGCACCCCTGCCAACCACAAACCCAGGTTCTGTTTCTGCAGCATTGCCTGTTCCTAGAAATGGAACCCCATGCTGTCCTCTTGTGTCTGGCTTCCCTCACTGAGGGCAGTGTCCCCAGGTTCCTGTTCATGGCTGTGTAGTATTCCACTGTGTGGACAGAGCACACTTTGTGTGTCTCTTCCCCTGATGACGACCCAGGCTCTCTCGTGAAGCCACCATGTGTGCAGGTGACCTGTGTGCAAAGCCCTTGCAAGGCAGGTCCCAGAGGCCCTTTGCCGGCTCCCAGGCAGGTCCCCTCCCACCTCACAGGTGACCACACGGAGGCTCAGGAGAGAGGAGGCAGGTTGTGGAGATGAGAGGCAAGCCCAGCCCTACTGGGGCCCGGCTGGGTGCCCGGGTGGCTCACGTCACCAGAGGGGCCTCCCTGCTGCATCTTTGAGCCGAGGGCACTGAGCCCGGGGGGTCTCCGTGAGCTGGTTCGCACAGACACCCCCACACCTGCCCCATGGATGTGGGAGTCTCCGCCATTTCCCCTGGGGGCTCCCAGCCTCTCCCCGCTAGGGACCCCTCCCCAGGACTCCCCCCAAGGACTCCCCACCACACCCACTGCAGTGTTGGCAGCTGGAAACCCCCAGGTGACCCGAGGGACCTGGGGACAGGTAGGGAGGGAGGCAACTCCCCTGTGTGGTTCCTGTTTGCTCCGTGCGATGAGGTGTGGACACTACAGGGTCAGGCCGCATCTGCCAGGCTGGCTGGGGGCCGGGGTTAGGGTCGGAAGAGCAGGGTGGTCTGTGGAATCGCCACGTTCACCCCCCACCCCTGAATAGCCTGGGCGGGCAGCGGCCGCACTCAGGCCCCAGCAGCAGAGACCACGGCGCAGGGGGTGGGTGCAGGGGTGGGGCAGGGGCCAGCTGTGCCATCCCAGGTGGTCTTGGGGCCTCTGCCTCCCTCCCACCGTGTTGGGGATCTCGTGTTGAGGACAGGCTGACGGTCTGCGTTCTTGCTGGGTAGGGCGGGGGTTGGCCCCTCACGGAGGCTCCTCGGTCCTCCCAGACGCCGCCGGGGGTGCCTGGAGGAAGGCCCAGCTTCCTGAGCACCCGTAAGGACGTCAGTGTCCCCGCAGCCACGGGGCGGGCCAGGGAGAAGGCCGAGTGTGTCGGGGTCTTCCCCGGACCTCCCCAGGGAGAGAGAGGAGGCAGCCGTCCCCAGCCGGGCTGGTGAGAATGGTGCCGGTCAGAGGGCAGAAGAAACAGCCCACACACTCCTGGGGCCGGTGGTGTTACCTGCACGTCCCAGGGTGCAGACACTGCTGGACAGTTGAGCTGGGGCTGCCACCATAGATGGCCCCAAACCAGGCAGAGGGGTGCACTGACCGCAGAGACTCATCCGCTCCCCGTCCTGGAGACCAGCGGTCTGAGGTCCAGGAGTCTCAGGGCCGTGCTCCCTCCACAGGCTCCGGGGGAGGCTCCTTCCTGCCTCTCGCAGCTCCTGGGGGCTCCAGGCATCCCTGGGTTTGTGGCCGCGTCACTCCAGTCTCTGCTTCTGTCTCCACGTGGCGTCCTCCCCTGTGTCTGCGTCTCGTCTACTGTCTCTCAGGACACTTGGGAGAATGAGTAAAGGGGTGCACGAACAAGGACTCTGAATGTCTGCGGTGGCCCAGGGCACTCCACGTTCCGTCTCGGGGCCAGGCTGTCTCTGAAGGACACGAACGCTGCCTAGTGGTGTTGGCCAATTTCTGTGGCCTCAAATCCTCCACCACAGCTGGTCACAAGCAAGGAAACCTATGGCAGCACTGGGAAGGAACGCAGGGTTGCCTCTTGCGATCCCCCAGGCAGTGGCAGACACCGGCCCTCAGCCCCCGGGAGGAGTCTCCAGGCGCCCATCTTCCCAGGTGCAGAGTTAGCGGCTCAGAAAGGCTCGGCGGCCTCCTGTGGTCACACAGCAGAGCCTCCCGAGGTGGCCGTCCCCCTCGTGAGGTTCCAGCAACATCCGTGGAGACCACACTCGTCGTTAGATGGCGGCCACCCTGAGGCTCACGAGGACTTCCAGGGGCTTCGGAGCGGCTGCCTGGGAGACCTGGGTGGGCCAGGCCAGAAGAAGTAACAGGTTCGGAGAAACACGAATGCCAAAACCACACGCCTGGGCCTTGGGAAGGCAGAGCTGGAGGACGCGGTGGGTGGGTGCTATCCTTCAAGAAGGGCTGGGTGTCGGAGTGTGTGTGGGTGTGTGGTGCGGTGGGAGCTGCCCCTCCAGGACTGTGTTCTAGGTTTTGTGTGCGTGTGTGTGCCTGTGTGTGTGCAGTGGGGTGTGTCGCGTGTCTCGTTCTTCACGGAGGCCTGTGTTCCAGTGTGTTGGGGGGGCGGTGGGAGGTGTTCCCCAGGGACGCCTGCGTTCGCACTTGGTGGTGCTGCGGTTTATTCTGAAGGATTCCAGGAAATAGCATCTGAAGTACCTTCCAGTGGGACGATGACTCCCTCAAGCTGACGTCATCTGGAAAACAACACATGGACGGAGAGATTTTTTTAAAAAAAAATTTCTCATCTGACTAAATGCAGGTTCTCCAAAGCGAGGCCGATGTCAGGAGGCCCCTCGGAGAAATATCCGTCTGTCGCTTGTGGGGACCAGGATCGATCCAGCTCCCAGTGGCCACAGGCGCTCGGAGAAATATTCATCTATCAACTGGGGGCATGAACTGGGAACAGGAGTCAAACCGGCAGGGGACGGACGGTGACCCTGCTCCGGACGGGCTCTTCCTGGCCCTTTGAGTTTAGGTCCTTTGCTCTCCCAGGCAGCCCGCGTTCCCCCCCATTCCTGCTCCCGGGAAGAAGTGTCTGTCCACTCCAGCCCCACACTGGGTGGCCTGGGCCGTCTCATTCCTGATTCCCCAACGGTCTGAGGCAGGAGAAGCGGGTCTGAGGCAGGAGACGAGGGTCTGAGGCAGGAGACGAGGGTCTGGAGGCAGGAGACGAGGGTCTGAGGCAGGGGAAGAGGGTCTGGAGGCAGGAGACGAGGGTCTGAGGCAGGGGAGGAGGGTCTGAGGCAGGAAAAGAGGGTGTATTTGGCCTCATAGTGTTAGAACGAGGCTGTCAGGGTGCGCCCTAAAGCAACCTGCTGTTCTCATGAGAGGGAAGAGATGCCAGGGATACTTGGGCACAGTGAAAAGACCCTATAAGCACACACCAGATGGCATCCACAAGCCGAGGAGAGGGGCTTCGGGAGGAACCAGCCTGAGGGACGACACCTTGCTCTCAGACTTCAGCCTCCAGGACTATGGGAAGGTAATTTTCAGTTAAGCCCAGCCCTGAACACTCACACAGACGGGTACATTTACTGTCCCTGTTCTTCTGCCAAGGAAATTGAGGCACAGAGAAGTTTAGTGAACTGGACCCATAGGAGAGAACCAGTAACGGTCAAGCTTGGGTTGGAACAAACCACCCTTTTTGCAGCACTCATGCTCTTAGGCACTACACGTTTCCTTGGATACCCTGGAAACACGGAATACTGCAGTACACCCTGAACACGCAACGTCACAGTAACAAAGACGACACTGAGTTGAAGTGTCTTCAGCCACATGGGAATGTGTCAGAAGAGTACGGGGGTCTCTCATGGATGGCATGAATAGAAGACCCCCAGAAAGGAAGAGACGGCTCAGCCCACCACCCTCAGGGGAAGGTCTTGGTTCTGCTCCACCACCGAGTAGTTTCCCACCTCCAACAGGGGAAGGCCTCAGTACCTAGGAGACCTCAGTACCTGGAAAGTCTCAGTACCTAGGCGACCTCAGCACCGAGGAGGTCTCAGTACCTAGGAGGTCTCAGCACCGAGGAGGTCTCAGGACCTAGGAGGTCTCAGCACCTAGAAGGTCTCAGCACCGAGGTGACCTCAGCACCGAGGAGGTCTCAGTACCTAGGGGACCTCAGTACCGACGAGGTCTCAGTACCTAGGAGATCTCAGTGCCTAGGAGACCTCAGTACCTAGAAGGTCTCAGGACCTAGGAGGTCTCAGCACCTAGAAGGTCTCAGCACCGAGGTGACCTCAGTACCGACGAGGTCTCAGTACCTAGGGGACCTCAGTACCAACGAGGTCTCAGTACCTAGGAGATCTCCGTGCCTAGGAGACCTCAGTACCTAGGAGGTCTCAGCACCGAGGTGACCTCAGTACCGACGAGTCTCAGTACCTAGGGGACCTCAGTACCAATGAGGTCTCAGTACCCAGGAGATCTCCGTGCCTAGGAGACCTCAGTACCTAGAAGGTCTCAGCACCGAGGAGGTCTCAGCACCGAGGTGACCTCAGTACCGACGTGGTCTCAGTACCTAGGAGATCTCCGTGCCTAGGAGACCTCAGTACCTAGCAGGTCAAACTGAGAGACGAAACGTAGAAGGGAGGTTGTCACGGGCTGGGGGAGGCAGAGTGGAGAGCTGTTCATGGAAAGATGCGAACGTTCTGCAGACAGACGGTGGTGCCGAGTGCACCACGCCAATGTGCTCAGTCCCACCGAACTGCGCCCTGAAAACGGCCAGCATGGCCAACTCCGTGTTTTGTATACGGCGCCACAGGAGGAAACAGTCGTCGGAAGAGAGGGAGGGAGAGGAGCGAGCGCGCCGCGCCGGCCCCGCCCCGCCCCGCCGTGCAGCCCCGTCCAGGCCTCGCAGCTCGCGCAGGGTCGGGCGTCCCCCGGGC
>NW_016806132.1:144064-144638 GCF_001698545.2 Rhinopithecus bieti
TGGCGGGCCCGGGCGCTGGCTGGGGCAGCAGGTGCGCGTCAGGGGCCGGGCTGGGCGCCGACGCCCGCAGAGGGGCGCAGAAGACTGGCTGCGGCTCCGCGCAGAGGCCGCCAGGGGGCCGCGGTGCGCCTCCCACCACCCTGCGGCCTCAGGGCAGGCGGACCCACGGCCCTCCACGCCCTCCCTCGCTCGCGTCCTGCCCAGCTGGGAACTCCGCGGGGTCCCGTGCATTCCGGGACAGGCCGCCGCAGCGCAGCAGCTCACCTCTGCTCTCTTCCCTCACTCAGCTCTTGGCCTTCAACAGCTTCGGCTCTTTTCGTCACCCCTCTTTACTCCTCGTTCCTCTCCGTCACTTTCCGTCATCTCCGATTAGGCTCGGCCTGCTTCAGCTCACCAGTTTGCCTTCCTCTTTGTCGCCTTCGGATAATTTCCGTGACGCTTCGTCAGTGTCCGTCAGTCCCCGTCCCTTTCCGTCAATTCTCGCCACTTTCCGTCGCTCTCCACCGCCCTTCAGCTCCGCTCGGCTCTTCTCCGTCAGGCATCGTCTACCTTCGTCACTCTCCGTCGCTCTCCG
>NW_016806133.1:0-25102 GCF_001698545.2 Rhinopithecus bieti
CAATTTTAATTTCTCCTCATCCGGTGGTCCTGTGGTCTTGTCCTGCCTCCATTTGCTTTGCGATATTTTACTACCTTGTGAGGTGTGTGATCTCTGTGACCCCCACCCTATTCGTGCACTCCCTCCCCTTTTGAAAATCGCTAATAAAATTTGCTGGCTTTACGACTCGGGGAACATCACGGATCCTGCCGACATGTGATGTCTCCCCGGACACCCAGCTTTAAATTTCTCTCTCTTGTGCTCTTTCCCTTTATTTCTCAACCCAGCCGAGACACTTGGGAAATAGAAAAGAACCCATGTTAAACATCGCGAGCGGGTTCTCCCGATAAGTCAATATGCCAGAGCAGCATATCTTGGGGTGGCATGTTCATAACTCCTTCAGGAACCATCTTCAGCATGGAATGATCTGGAAAATCTTTCTGATCAACCATTTCCCTTCTATTTCCCTTCAGTTCTTTTTCTTCCATAATTTATTTTGAAAAAAAATTCAAAGCTACAAAAATTGAAAGAATAGTCTAATAAACACCATTACATTTTTAACCTAGTTTCCAAATACCATTTTGTCACTTTTACTTTATTTCTCTCTGTGTATAGACAGGTGTATGTTTATATATTCCCCATGCACATTTTCCTGAACTATTTGAAAGTAAGCTGCGGATATTATAACAGTTCATTTCTAAATAACTCAGTATATGTCTCTAATAACAAGAGCTTTCACTTACATAATCACAATATTATTAGTATGCCCAACAAGTTTAACGTTGATTCAACAATACAATCAAATATACAGTGCATATTCAAGTTTCCCCAATTATTATTAAGACAGAGTCTTGCTCTGTTACCTGGATTGGACTGCAATGGCGCGATCTCTGCTCACTACAACCTCTGCCTCCCAGGTTCAAACAATTCTCCTGCCTCAGCCTCCCAAATAGCTGGGATTACAGGCACCCACCACCATGCCCAGCTTATTTTTGTATTTTTAGTAGAGATGGGGTTTCAACATATTGGTCAGGCTGGTCTCAAACTCCTCACCTCAGATGATCCGCTTTCCTTGGCCTCTCAGAGTGCTGGGATTACAGGTGTGAGCCATCGTGCCCAGCTTCTTTGAAGTATTTTTGGGTGGCATATAGGAAAAAATGGCCAGAGACAATCTTTTATGTTTGAATTTTTTCAAATTCTTGTAATAGTAGCCTACTTTTAAAAGATCTGCTTAGAATTTGGGTCACAGACTTGATGTCTGGTGGATTTCTACATTTCTGTGATTTTAGTCATCTTTCAGAAGTATTATATATATACAAGTGAGTATGGCATATATTATATCAATATGCTTTATATATATATATATATATATACACATACATTTAACTTTTATGAGAAAAAATCTTTATACAGTCATGTGTCACTTAATGATGGGAGCATATCCTGAGAAATGCATCAGTAGGCCATGTCATCATTGTGCCAACATAAGAGAATATACTTCCACAGACCTAGGTGGTATCTCGTATTCTACAGATAGGCTATATTGATAGTATGGCCTATTGCTCCTAGGTTACAAACCTGCGCAGCATGTTACTGTACTGAATATTGTGGGCAATTGTCACATAATTGTAAGTATTTGTGTATCTAAACACGTCTAACATAGAAAAGATACCGTAAAAAAATACAGTATAAAAATAAAACATGGTATGCCTCTATAGGGCACTCACCGTGAATGGAGCTTGCATGACTGGAAGCTGCTTTGGGTAAGTCAGAGAGTGAGAGGTGAGTAAATGTGAAGCTCTACGGCTTCACTGTACACTGCTGTAGACTTTATAAACACTGTATACTTAGACTACACTTAATTTATTAAAAATTTTCTTTCTTCAATAATAAATTAGCCTTGGCTTACTGTAAACTTTTCTATATAAACTTTTAATTTTAAAATCTTTCTCACTCTTTTACAGTGACACTTAGCTTAAAACACAAACACATTGTACAGCTGTATAAAAATATTTTTTCTTTGTATCCTTATTCCACAAGCTTTTTTCTACTTTTAAAATTTCTAATTTTACTTTTAAAGTGTTTTGTTAAAACTAAGACACAAGCACACACATTAGTTTAAACCTACACAGGGTCAGGATCCTCAGTATCAATGTCTTCCACCTCCATATCCTGTCACACTGGAAAGTCTCCAGCAGTTATAACCACATGGAGCAGTCATCTTCAATAACAATGCCTTCTTCTGGAAAACCTCCTGAAGGCTGTTTACAGTTAACTTTATACAACTATATATAGAAGGAATGTGCTCCAACAATGAAGATATAGGAACCAGTAACATAGTTATTATCATTATCATGTACATAATTTATTACATTATGTAATAATAATTACTATGTAATAATAATTGTATGTGCTAGACTTTTATACAACTAGCTGTGCAGTAGATTTGTTTACACCAGCATCACACAAGAATCATGTGTTGTGCTACAATGTTAGCAATGGCTGCAATGTCACTAGGCGATAGGAAATTCTCAGTTCCATTATAACCCACGTGGTCCATCTTTGAAATGTTGTTTTGCGGTGCATGAATGCATTTTATGTGATAATATGAGTCACCACCAGGTTTTAATATTGCTACAGGGAAAATAAATAACTAAGGTGCAAATGATCTGTGTTCTTTCTTGAATAAAAGTGAGAAAACAAATCACAACAATTGGAAGCAACTTTTAGAGTATGCAGAAAGTATAAACACAATGAATTGTGAGAAAGTAAAGTTTGTGATACAGTGGATGAATTGGGATTAAAAGTAGTAAATTACTATTTTATAAAATGCCATTTAAAATTATAAGAAAAGTCACTTCATGATCATTTAGACTTGCTCTTGTGAATTAATAATATATATATTTAAAAGCATGTGTAGGAAACCAAGAAAACTGGGAAAAGTAATTTAGGATTATTTATAAAGTAGAAATTAAGAGAAATTAGACAGGCTGAGTGTAACAATTTTCCAGCTGTGCCCTTCTGGTTTTCTTGAAAGTTGTGGCTTCTTAGTGCTGGGAAGACCCAGAAAAAGCCCAAATCTGTGGTTGAGTTAGTGGTTTGGATATTAGAAGTGTATCTGCAAAACTTCAGAACAAATCTGTTACTTTAAATTAAGCTCCTAATAATTTATTTCTTCAAATTTTTCATCATTCTTCCATTAAAGAGTGTATATCTGGGGGTACACTGTCCCATGCAGCTCACTTAGGTGGAGAAAATTTTTCAGAGTTTGAATTTTTCAGAATTTGAGGCAAACCATCTTGATCTTTCAGGTGCAAACAGTGTCACCGTGAACTACTGGACAGATGTACCCTGCACACTGGCTCCTAGCCAAGAAGAAAATGGGGCCAAACGGATTGCCAAGCCATGCACTGTGAGCAGATGCTTCAAGAGGACCAAGAGGCTTCCGCCCAGAGGGCCTTTCTATAATTTATGCAAAGAACACAAATGGGCTGTTAACCCTAGCCAAATTTACAACATCGATGCAATTTGGAGATATTCTCCATTAAGTGTTATTCCCACATGACTCAGGAACAGAGATGGTGAGTGGCAGATGAAGGCTATACTCCTCCATTAAAATGACAGGTACTGGCAGGGCGCAGTGGCTCACATCTGTAATCCCAGCACTTTGGGAGGCTGAGGCAAGTGGATCACCTGAGGTCAGGGAGTTCAAGAGCAGCCTGGTCAACATGGTGAAACCCTGTCTGTACTAAAAATACAAAAATTGGCTGGGCTTGGTGACACATACCTGTAATCCCAGCTACTTGGGAGCCTGAAGCAGGAGAATCTCTTGAACCTGGGAGGCTGAAGTTGCAGTGAGCCGAGATTGAACCATTGCACTCCAGCCTGGGTGACAGAGTGAGACACCATCAAAAAAAAAAAGAAAAGAAAAAAAAAAAGACAGGAAGTGATTATTGATAATCACTTTTCCCTGGTCCCTCCAGAAGAGGAAACTGGTCTTATAAAGCTTTTCCAGTGAAAACAGTACTTATGTTTAAAGAAATATTTCTAGTATTCAAATTGAGTGACACATTATTAATGGAATCTTAGTTTGGGGATTTCTACTTTGAGTTTTACTTCCTATGATACTGGAATTTCAAAATAAAGGCACTTAAAATATCCTTTATGGTAAGTTTTTAACTACCTAAGAATTTTTTATTCTTTATTTTTACTCTCTGTAATCATATTAGGACAGCTTAAAATAATCAATGGCTTTTGAAAGAAAATATTTACCAAAAAAGTTAAGGAACCGAAAAGGAACAACAGTAATAAATCTTAAAGAAGTGTTTATTGCTATTTTCTTTTCTCTTTCTGTTGCTGGCTATCTGATCTTTCCTAATATAGCTGATTCTCACTGTTACTCTCTTTGAAAGAAAGCAAGGCAAAGCAACAGTTTAGTCTGTTTCTTTATCAGACTTCAATATTAAAATATTAGAAGTACTTTTGGAAAATTTCTTAACAAATCTTCTGTTACTTCAAAGAAAGCTCCCAGAAATTTATTTCTTCAACTTTTCACCTATTATTCCATTAAAGTGTGTATATCTGGGGAATACATTGTCCCCAAGATATTAATTAATTAAGCAATTTAAGCATTAATTAAGCAATTTTACATTGGTTTTTATTACAGTTACTGTTCTGGTCAGAATGATTGCCAATGATAGCAACCTCTAACAAATACTGCACTGAAGTTAATTGTGTTTACATCCCTGAAGGGGAAAACTGGGAAATAATGGTGATTCTTTGAAAATAGTCATTCAGTTTTTTTTGAGATATGCCTGTTGAGCTACCTTTTTCCTTGTATACATGTGAGCAACAATATTTCCAGGTATAGATCATTTATAGCTAACCAAGTTCCCACAATCTCTGCAAATCTTTGTACTTTTCTCTTCTCTTTCTTTTCTTTTTGAGGCGGAGTTTTGTTCTTGTTCAGGCTGGAGTACAGTGGCACAATCTCAGCTCACCACAACCTCTGCTTCCCAGGTTCGGGCAACTCTCCTGCCTCAGCCTCCTGAGTAGCTGGGATTACAGGCATACGCCACCACACCTGGCTAATTTTTTTTTTCTTTTTTTTCAGTAGAGATGGTGTTTCACGATGTTGGTCAGGCTGGCCTCAAACTCCCGACCGCATGTGATCTGCCCACCTCAGTCTCCCAAAGTGCTGGGATTACAGGCATGCACCGCTGTGCCCGGACACCTTTGTAATTTTCAATAGCTGTGTCTGTTCCACTCCCTCCCCAATCCACTGCCCCTCCACCTCCAAAGGCCTCCTTACCATGCCAGATAGGCCAGATGATTGCTTGCATCGTGTTGACTCTTAACTTGCTACCCTGGAGATACTGCCTACATTCTACCCTGGTTTGTAGTTTTCAGTGTGATCATATACCTGAGGCAAGTGTGTTGGGGTAACTAAGAGTAACCTTTTTCAAATTGGTTTATAATCAAGCAAATTTCTCACTGGAACTCAAAGAGAAGGAGACAAGCTCCTTCTTTTCTCACACCTCCAGTTGGGGTATGTTTTTTCTGGTTACGAAGAAATATTCAATACTTTTAAATCTTGGCCAATTGCTAGATTCTTGATGCCACCGTGAAGGTTTACAACGGATTTTTGAAGGTAGCTATATTTACGACTTTACTGTTATAACATTGGAGGCTGTTAATTCTCCAATGCCCACTATAAAATAACAAAGTGGCGATTTCATTGCTTTATTTACAGGGTCAGCAGAGAGGGTACAACTGAGGAGCTTTCATAAATCATAAATCACAGGATTTACAATTTGGTGAAATACGAGAGGAGATAAACAACAAAGCGAGATTTTTGAGATATTGGGAATGTTGCTGACCTGTCATACTGTTTCCCATTGTGAGTGAATTCCTTTCATTATGTACTTATTTTTTCATAGTAGTAGATATTATACTGCCTATATTCCTTTCTGATAATTTTGGGAACATAGAACAGTAAGATTTTGATATTTGTAACATTTAGCACCTGAGGGCAAGTGACAGCCCCAAAGCAGTAGTGGCTTAGAGAAGACAGACATTTATTTCTCTGTCAATTAACAGGAGGCAGAAATAGGCAGTTTAGTAAAGAGACACCACAATCGGGAGGGACTCAGGTTCATCCTACCAGGTCTTTTTGCCACCCTAACATGGCTTCCAACTCAAACTCCAAGATAGCTGCTCCAGATGGACATCTCATATCTGCACTCCCAGCAGGAAGGAGGAAGGGTCTGACCTTTCCTTTAAGGGGGAACACTTCCTGGAGCTGGTACTTCTACTTAGATCCGACTGGCCAGAATTTAGTCATATGGCCATGTATCGCTATAAGGAAGACTAAAATGTAAATTTTATTTTGGACAACCATATGCCCAGCTAAAAATTAGTGGTTCCATTACCAAAGAAGTAGGAGAGGATGAATATTGGGACACAATTAGCCGTCTCCGCAATAACCTTTTAATAGTTTGCTCTAGATACTATAGAGGCTAGGTTTTTCCATTTTGTTTTGTTTCTTATTGATTTTCTTAAAGAATAATACTAGATATTTATATATAAACAATACTTTTTTTCTGTCATATTTGTGACTAACAAATTTCAAAGCTACTTTTTAAAGTCTTTTATATTCAGTCAATGTTTATTAAAAGAGATATATAAAATGCTTATGTTGTCAAATTTACTAATCATAAACATTGGGATGTTTTTCTCATTGCTTTTAAGTGTACAAAATGTTTTCCATCCTGAGATCCAGAGATTGGATCAATAACTGCCTTCATTTTCTTCTACTTTATTTTTGTGTTTAACTTAATTAGGTATATGGTATGAGGAAAGGCTCTAAATCCATAATTATTTTCTAAATACCCACTCTAAATCTCTGTTATTTATTAAATAATCTTTTCTTTTGCATTGATTTGTAGTGTCTTATTCATTATATAATTACACAAACAAAATAATATATATATTTTAACTTACCCTGTTTCATTGGTGCCAGAAATGTTTTTGTAGCAGAATATTTGCTTGTGATGAGAAATTTTGTTGAAAAGTATTTGGATAGCCTCCGGGCACAGTTATTACCACTTATTACCTAGAGATAAAAGCATTTCTCTCTTTTTTTAAAAGTGAATTTAGAAAATGCTTCTCCACATGAAGGTCCTGTAAGCACTTCAAACTCAGTATGTCTAAAAGAAACCCATTATTTTGTAGCCTCATTACAACTCTCCTCCTGTAATGTTACCCAATACTGTTAATGGTGTAGCTTTCATCCAGTCTCCCTAGCTACAAACCTCAGCATCACTTTCCTTCTGCATTTCTTCTGCTATTCCTCAGTGTTTGCTAATCCGTCCTGCAATGTTACCAGAATCAGTTTTTTTTTTTTTTTTTTTTTGAAGACAGAGTTTCACTGTTATCACCCAGGCTGGAGTGCAGTGGCACGATTTCGGCTCACTGCAACCTCCACCTCCTGGATTCAAGTGATTCTCCTGCCTTAGCCTCCCGAGTAGCTGGGGTTACATGTGGCTGCCATCACACCCGGCTATTTTTTGTATTTTTTAGTAGAGAAGGGGTTTCACCATGTTGGCCAGGCTGGCCTCAAACTCCTGACCTCATGTGATCTGCCCGCCTCGACCTCTCAAAGTGCTGGGATTACAGGCGTGAGCTACCGTGACCGGCCCAGAATCAGTTTTCTCTGTTTGTTGCCACTGCCTCTACTCTCAGGGTTGCACCTTCTCTACCCTGGATGCTGAGAACAGCTCCAGCCTCTCACCTGTCCATCCTCTGCATAGGTATCAGTTATCTCCCTAAATTACAGATTCAAATACATTACTTCTTCTGCTCTTAATCCTTGGGTGGCTTCCCATCATCTTTGGAATAGAGTCATTAACATGATATTCAAAGCTGACCACAAGGTAGGTCTACAGTAAACTTTCTTTTCCCCACTCTTCATTCCTGGCTGCCCATGAAGCCTGTGTTCTGTCACCCAGGTAAATGGCTCACCTTTACTTTAGAATATTTACACATCCTTTCCCTTGAGCTGTTTTGCCCATAAACACCTTTCCCTCTCTGTTTACATAAACCACACTTTAAGTCCCAGATCAAATATCTTTGGCTCTTGAAAGCTCCCTTTATCCATTCAGTCAAACTTAATTGCCGGGTGCTCTATGCTCCTATTGAATTTGTGCACACATTTATCATAGCCCAGATTACCTTCTAAATTATTTAAGTTGCAGTGTATCTGGTGAGACAGTACTTTTTAAGAGGACTAAAGTGGCCATCAATCTTTGTAGAAGCAGAATATTACCTTTTTTGCAGATTTTTTTATTTTTTAAAATTCTGGGGAATAACCTAAATATTTTCTCTTAGTTGTACAACTGCAAGGTGGATTTGCTCTTGCAGTGTGAAGCATATGTAACCCCTGTCCCTCTAGTAACCCTCAACATTCAGAACTAATCCTTGGTGAAGAGGTAGCTATGTTTGCAGAGAGGCCAAGGAATATCTTGAGGAGATATGTGGAGATGCCATCCCTTTCTTTAAGAGATTTAAAGGTAGAATTTTCTGATAGGTCGAGAAGGTCCTGCTGTGGTTCCCAGTCACAAAAGCTGTGAAGGATGGAAGGCGAGCTCGCTTTGATAAGGGAAGACCTGACTAAAACGATCCAGACTCATTACCACAGTCCCTATTTGTGGAGGTCAATTGTTTGTGACAGAGCTTGAGTGTGGGCTAGAAACTTCTCTGATCTGACATCCTGTCGTGGTGGGTTTGTGAGTGCAGACTAAAGGAGATGAGACTTTGGGAGCCCAAGCACGAATTATCACTGCAGCCTCTTCAAGAACCTGACTCAGCAAGGATGACTTAGCAACCAAAAGCAAGGACGCATTTTCGATAGTGACACCAGGTGGTAGCAACAAAAGTAATGAAAATTATAAATAAAGGTTCACAGTGCCCTGATCAAACTCTCTAATTTTGTCTTGTGAATTACAAACAGTCTCCATGAACTGAATAAAAGCCTCTCTTCCCAAGACTCCTGTTGCAGAAAGAGCTTAGATAACTCAGAAATGGAGTAATTCAATTGTTAAAAGTGTGACCATATTGGTACTCCAAGCTGGTTAAGCAGGTTTTCCAGGTTACACTTAGTTGTCTCCCCAGTGACCCTGTGAATGTCTGCAATGTGGGGAATAATCTTTATATCTCTCTGGTGATGAGAACGGTGATTTGAACATTGTAAATATTTGAATTGAATTGTTTCTATCCCATGTTTATTTTAATGTTTATAACTACCGTCATAAAACATGTAACATTTAAACGTTTTGTATAAAAACGTATTTTCCATTTACAAACATGCCTGTAGCAGGTATGAGCCACTTCAAATAAAACATGAAGCAGGGCTGTCTCTGCTCTTTGGGGTCTCAATTTGCAGTTACTACTGTATATTATCATCAGCAATATAATAAACTTCTTAGATATACAGTGTCATTACATTTTTGAGAAAGGTATTTTGCCTACTTAGGTTGGAGTGTAGAAAATTTCTTCATAAAGTCAGCCCCCAGTTCTCTAGTTGCAAGTTTTTCAAATTTGCTTGGTCTTGCTCTCTTGTGTAGAAATTGATTACCATTCCCTGCAACTTAAAATATCATTTTTCTTGTTTAGAGAGGAGGTTTCTAAGTGTGCCCTACTATTGGAGAATGTTTATGCTGACCACCTATAATTTAGAATACATAAATCTGCTCCAGGGAACTTGGGCTGGTTCAGCATTTTCCTCCTAGTTCGTCAAAGAGCCTTTTGTGCCTGCTATACATGGTCTGTATTGTTAGTTTCTTTTCTCTATTGTTGGCTGTTTACATGAAAGGAGATTCAGTGTATTGTTTGAGTTTGACTTTTCATACCCTCTGTGAAGCCACATGCTCTATATTCCAGTGGGAAATATAATATGCAGTGGTTTCACTGAAATTTGCAAGAATTTTTATTAAAGGACATACAGAGCTATTTCTGTAGGAAGCCAGTGTTGATCTATCTACAATGCTATGTATGTACATTTATATGTATGTATGTATATGAATTTATGTATCCATCTCTATCAAACCAAGTATCTAGTGGCTTGCTAGTAAGTGTTTAACCACAGGATTTCTAGACGGAAAAAAGCTCTAATTATAAACTTTGTCAATTTCTGTAGCATAGTTTCTTCCATCGTGGTTCATTTCAAGCTACCAGTATGTCAGCACTGAACACAGAGTTGGGAAGTGATGCGCTGCAGAATACTTTATATGGTATTTTCACCACATAAGTGTTACATAGATACGAAAGACTTAAGTCCCAGGGCACAGATAAAAGTAAATAGTAAAATAACTAGAAAGCAATCAGTTTTGAGTATTGATAATCTTTGAGTGGAGTGCAGTGGTGCCATCCTGGCTCACTGCAACCTCCGCCTCCTGGGTTCAAGTGATTCTTCTGTCTCAGCCTCCCAACTAGCTGGGATTACAGGTGCACACCACCAGGCCTGGCTAATTTTTGTATTTTCAGTAGAGACAGCGTTTGGCCATGTTGGCCAGGCTGGTCTCGAACTCCTGACCTCAGGTGATCCTCCTGCCTCTGTCTCCCAAAGTGCTGAGATTATAGGCATGAACCACTACTCCCAGCCATAATTCAGTTTTTAATAATGGCCATGTTTAAGAACCACTTGTAAAATTCCTGAAAATTTAGCAGTTGGCTTCTTCAAGCTGGGATAAACTGGCTCCCATACAACACTGTATTAATCTATATACTTCTATGCACTTCCTTCCCTTTTCTAAGAAGAGTGGGCTCCTGTGGGTGGGGAGATCTTTGTTTAACCTCATGTGTAGATAAGCTGGAATGGGGAAAGAAGTAGGACTAATTTGCTGAGTGAAATAAAGGACAAAATTTTGTGTGTGGGCAGTTGAGTACTAAGATTTTAGGAAGCTGGAGGCAAGAGTTAGCTTGCTCTATGACAGAAGGATGGAAAAGAACGTTCCTTCCTCATTGTGAAAACCAGGGGGAATATTTATATACTTTATTTATTTTATGCAAAGTTGAACTTTCAAATTTGGAATAGTATGACATAAAAATATTACTAACTTTTTTTGTAATAGAAAGTTTAGAATATTATAATATACCTTTACATTTATTTCTATGGGATAATGATCTTTCCAGTTTCCTGAGTAGAATGATTGGTGTTTTCAGAAATGCATCAATCACATAAAACACTGTAGTTTCCCCTCAGGTACTTGATACAAATCTCTGTTTTCATTTATTATATGAAATGTTTGGTAAAATCTACATTGCTTATTAGTGTCTTTAGTGGGAATGGATTCTGTTTGAGAGGAAAATAATGTAGATTTCTAAATCATAGTTGAAGTGACTGAGACTATATGCTGGATTATAAGAGGTATTTGAAAACAATGTTACCTAAGACTGGAAATTAAATTGCATTAGATGAAGTACCGAATCATCTATTAAAAACCTAAATTTAGGCGGCATAGCATGGTGCTTCAGAGTACAGATCCTATAGCCCAACTATTGGAGCTTGATTACAGATTCTATCACTTATTATCTGTGTGACTTTGGGAAAATTATAGAACATCTTCAGTTTTATTGCCTGTAAAACAGGAATTTTAATAATACATATTGCATTGTTTTGAAGATTTAATGAGTTATATTTAAGGCACTTAGAATAATTCCTGGCACATTGTAATCTCTAAGGTGAGCTATTGTTTCTAACTGATCTAATAATTTAGGAATAGGATTAATTAAGATATTATATATTTAAATATTAGATATGGTGAGTTTCTGAGGGGTTCTAATGAAGAACTTTTTCCCTGTTTGAATTCTGAATGAACTAAGATATAAGAAACAAGAGTGATACAGATGGGGGAATAAAAATATTTCCTTTATTACTGACAATGCTGATAAAGCACAACATGCTTGTGTCTGTATGCAAATAGGCTTCTTAATCCAGAAATTTAAAATTAGGCAGACATACTGACCCTGGAAACCTACGAGCATCCTCTGGAGGGCCAGACTCTTTCCATATGGCCAAGAGCAGAGCACAGCACACATTGACTGAAAGTAGACTGACTTCCAAAAGAAAGGGAAAGGAGGAGGCTGGGCTCTGCATGCCTGGCTACTCCTCCATACTTATCAACCAAGTTAACTTACTGCTCTGTAAGTGGGTAAGTGGAGACAGGACAGAGAAGAGCCAGGATTATTTCATAATGGAGCTCTTTCCACAAGGTAAGGAATAGAAGCAAAGGAAAAGCCTTCCCCTCTGTACCATTTTTTAGCCATTAACACAGAAACTAATTTTAGAGTTTTTAACAGAGGGCGTTTTATTTGGCTCCTCAGATCATGTAGGAGCTAAGAAATTCAATTGTTGATACCCTCCTGAAACAAAGAAGTTCCACTGGGGATGCCCTCCTTAAACAAAGGGAGAAGATGGTACTACTAGAGCCCAAGGGCTGGAGTCACCCAGCAGGAGCTGGAACCATGGTGGGCCTGTGCAGCAGAAGCTCCAGCTACTTGAACACTTCCTGAGGCACGAGGAGAAATACCCTGGCTTCTCCTTCCTCCAGCCCTCCAATCTCTCTCCAGTGCCTCCCACTGGCTCACTTTAGATGACAGCCAACTAATAGGAAATCCTGGAAAATAGCCTGCAGGGCCAGCACCGCTGCTATAGAAAGCAGAAAGGGAGAGGGTGAGTGATAGATCTCCAGGCAAACAGGGCCACGGCCTGTGGGTGTGTGGGTGCATGTGCACGTGTGTGCATATGTGTGTACATACACACATCTTCTATTTCACACTACTCTGCTTTTGAACACTTTGCACTGTGTAGATCAAAATATCTTTTCAGATAGTACAATTTTAGCATTGCTTAGAGATATAGGTTTATGGAAGCAAATTGAGGAAAGTTGAAAATCAATATACAATTTGGTCCATTCTAAAAATTCTGGTCAACATACTCTGCAATAGTTCTAAGATTATAGGTTTCCAGACTGTTTCCTGATAGTATCAGATTATTGCCTAAATTTTCTATTTTTTGTTGTCCTTTTAAAGATAGACTCAAGTAAAATTCTATACTTGGAATTCAACTTGATACAAGTCAAACAATATAGACACTCTACCTATTCAACTCCTATACATCAGATAATGGGCACCTTCTAGTTTTGGTTCCTATATGAAGTCTTCCCAGAGTACTGTAGCCCTCAGGGAGGTCTTCATCGTTAAATTTAATGCACTTAATTTTGTGATATTGCTTTGTAGAGTTATGTGTTTTGTCTAATCCTGTGCCTCGTTCTTCTTAAGAAGCCACTATGTCTTAAACTGTGACAAACTCTCCAAGAAGTTAGTTGGTTAAAGCCAAATTGTATGGATCTAGCTTAAAAGTCCACTATTATACCATTGCTTAACAAAGTTTTCTTAAAAGCATTTTTTTTAAGGCTTATTTAGTGCTCATAGGTCATTCTTCCATGTTGTCAACCAAAACAATTAAAGAAATGGAAGCACTGGGTTGGATTTGTTCTTCAGAGAATTATGAACCAGTGGGCCAGAGCTGCTTGCTGTCAAGGTCTAAAATGAGAATGAGTCTCTAGTAGAGAGGTAAAGAGTCAGATGACCTGAAATTGTTACCGGTAGAAGGTATCCAGGTTCTTGGCATCTTGAACAAAGAATTGGACTAAATGCACAAACAAAGCATGAAGAGCCAAAGCAGGGATTTATTGAGAATGAAAGTACACTCCACAGTGTGGCAGTGGGCCCAACGTACGAGCTCAAGAGCCCCATTACAGAATTTTTGGGAGTTTAAATACCCTCTAGAGGATTCCATTGGTTACTTGGGATATGCCCTATGTAAATGAGGAGGATAAAGTGACAACGTCATTTACTATGGAGAGGATATTTCCTGTCATAGCTGAAGTGTGAATGGGCCTCATGTTCCTTGCCTCCAGACCCTGTTTTCCTGCCTGAAAATGAGATCTTGGTCTAAAGTAAAATGAGCTACTTATGTAACCTCTTACACAGAAAGTTGAGATAATAGTGATACCTTTCTTATTTAGTGTGAAATAACCCATGCTTTTTGCTTAGAACAATGACTAGTCCTTGGGATTAGCTGTTATGATTCAGTATGCTGTTGTTTTTATTTGCTTATTTATTTATTTATTTATTTATTTATTTATTTATTCTCGAGATATGGTCTATGCTCTGTTGCCCAGGCTGGAGTGCAGTGGTGTGATCATAGCTCACTGTAACCTTGAAGTCCTGGGTTTAAGTGTCAAAGACATCCTAACTAGAGTGAATAAAGGCTGGATGAAGCCAAACCTGCTGGGTTACATTCCTAGGGTGTTGAACACTCTTGATCACAAGATGTTTATAGTTGAGGGAATGAGTTAATGATGTTAACTAAATAAATAAAGATCCAGAACTTATAGAAATGTCCCAGTACTTTAAGAACAAGGAGTATTCTTAGTTTAAGGATAGTAACATAGAAAAGCATCAATACTGATAGCCTGTCACAACTGCATCACAAGCTTTTGTGATAAAGTATACTGTCCTTAAAATCTATATAAAAAGACATCGTATTTGAAATGGGTGTTTTCCTCCTCTTGCTTTTTGAGGATGCCTGACTCTGTAATTGAGCAGTGTGTGAAAGACTATCTTAAATTTTCTCTACTCTGCAACTCGCCCTGAATTCTTTCTCACGTGAGAGCCAAGAACTGGCTCTTGGAGTCTGAGACAAAGCCCTTTTTCTCATGATACAAGCAATCCTCCTGTGTCACTCTCCCAAGTAGCTGGGATTACAGGCTCATGCCACCACACTCAGCTAATGCCTGTTGTTTCTAGAAGTTAATTTTTAGACAACAATCTCAGAAATATAAAACATTGAGTTCCTACTTAATGCAGAACAATATCTCATGTGCTTATCTGCAGAGCTGCATCAAGAGAACAGAGAAGCCAAACAGCTGCCCAAGGTGCCAGGCTCTAAGGGATGGTGAAACATCACTGGAACTATAGCAAGAGAGAGATGTGATTATTGGAATTCCTTGTGGGAGTATTGTATTTTGATGAAAGGGGTGCCTTAATGAAGCACCTAGGTTGGGAAAGGTGCTCAAGTAATAATAGATGATTGTGAAGTCACCTTCTCAGGAAAGAGTCCTGTAACTGTAAGGATTCTGCTTTGTGAATGCAAATGTGGGCCAGTTGATGGTAATGGTGAAAAGGTGGAGAGCTCCTATCAGTGGTCTTTCTCCACTCCTTCCCCAAGCACCACTAAGCTCCAGAGTCACTGAACTATCAAACGGTATTTGCCTAGCATGCTGCACCAATTCATTAGGTTACCTGGTGTATATGAGTCATGCCATGGATTAGTAAATTGAGGGAGATATTTGGGGAACCTGTCCCTGATAATTCTTTGTGAATTATTTTCTATTTCCCTAAGTATCAGCTGGTCTGAGAAATAAAGGGAAAGAGTACAAAAGAGAGAAATTTTAAAGCTGGGTGTTCAGGGGAGACATCACATGTCAGCAGGTTCCATGATGCCCCCCCCAGCTGCAAAACCAGTAAGATTTTATTAGTGATTTTTAAAAGGGGAGGGAGTGTGTGAATAGGGTGTGGGTCACAGAGATCACATGCTTCATGAGGTAATAAAATATCACAAGGCAAATGGAGGCAGGGCGAGATCACAGAACCGGGGTGAAATTAAGATTGCTAATGAAGTTTTGGGCACACACTGTCATTAATAACATCTTATCAGGAGACAGCATTTGAGAGCAGACAACTGGTCTGACCAAAATTTATTAGGCGGGAATTTCCTCGTCCTAATAAGCCCGGGAGTGCTATGGGAGACCAGGGCTTATTTCATCCCTTATCTACAACCATAAAAGACAGACGTTCCCAAAGCGGCCATTTTAGAGACCACCCCTTGGGAACGCATTCCCTTTCTCAGGGATATTCCTTGCTGAGAAAAAGAATTCAGCGATATTTCTCCTATTTGCTTTTGAAAGAAGAGAAATATGGCTCTGTTTCACCCGGCTTTCAGGCAGCCAGACCTAATGGTTATCTCCCTTATTCCCTGAACACCACTGTTATCCCATTCTTTTTTCAAGGTGCTCAGATTTCATATTGTTTAAACAATTTGTGCAGTTAATGCAATCATCACAGCGTCCTGAGGCAACATTCATCCTCAGCTTACGAAGATGACGGGATTAAGAGATTAAAGTAAAGACAGGCATAGGAAATCACAAGAGTATTGATTGGGGAAGTGACAAGTGCCCATGAAATCTTCACAATTTATGTTCAGAGATTGCAGTAAAGACAGGCATAAGGAATTATAAAAGTATTAATTTGGGGAACTAATAAATGCCCATGAAATCTTCACAATTTATGTTTTTCCACCATGGCTTCAGCCGGTCCCTCCATTCAGGGTCCTTGACTTCCCACAATAGGGAACTTGTAATTTGTATCAGTCAGGGACCAAGTGATTTGAACAGAGAGAATTTAATATAAAAGTTAACTAAGTATAAAGTTATTAACTACATAACTGAAAAGGTCAAAAGGCAATCTAAGGTATCCTTGAGGCAGTAATTGCAAGAAGAAGTTAGGGCTCAGGGAAGATAAGGAAGAGGCTGGAATTACTGAAATAATTTAGAGTTCTAGAAGACACACCCTGAGGAGCTGAAACTCAGACCTCTGAGGAGGGGTTCTTCTCAGTTGGTTCTGATGTCTCTGAGCTCACAGGAGTGGCCTTGCTATACACTGAATATTTGTGTCCTCCCGAAATTCATATGCTGGAAACAAATCCCCAGCGTAAAGGTTTTCGGAGGTGGGGATTTTGGGAGGTGATTAGGTCCTGAGAGTAAAGCCCTCATGAATGGGATTAGTGCCATTATAACAAAGAGCCCAGAGAGTTTTCTTTGCCCTTTCTGCCACCATGTGAGGTTACAGTGAAAAGATGGCTCTCTATGAGCCAGGAAGTGGGCCCTCACCAGACATTGAATCTGCCAGTTCCTTGACCTTGGACTTCCCAGCCTCTTGAACTGAGAAATAGATTTCTGTTGTTTATGAGCCGCTCAGTCTATGATGATTTGTTATAATAGCCAGAATGGACTGACAGACTGTGGAGCGGGTGCTGGCCCAGCTGGTGCTGGGGTCCCTAGGGATGGATGGGACTTGATGAGGCTGGTTCTTCACATGCTGAAAAACTGCCGACTGGATTTAGTTGCTACTACAGGAAAAAACTGTTGCCCTTGGGGTGAAGAAAAATTGCTGGAGTGATGCTTACCAAACAGGATGCAGACAGCAAAGAGCAAGCCTCTCTTTCCTCCTTCAGCCATGTAGCCTGTCCCTTTTGGCAGGAGCAAGCTGCTGAGTCCCAACCCCTGCATGGCAAAGCAAGATATACAGAAGGGTGGGGGCTTAGAGCAGCTAGTTATTTAATGACTGGGACACACATATTGTGAATCATAACAGGGTATGTAGTGAACATTGGTGGCTAAGTCTTGAGCAAATACTTTACAGAGCATCTACTGCGTGCTACTGGAAACACAGAGCTGAATATGATCTTTCTGTCCCCTTAAGTTGGAGGCAGGAAGTCCAATTTATAGAACAAATAATGTGATGAAGGAACCAACATAATTACGACCATAGTACTATGGGAGCATAGACAGGGGAACCTATAGGTAGCGAATCTAATATTCTTTACTTCATGAATTAAGTGCTATCTATGTAGCTTAATTATATTAAAATAAAATAGAAAACAGCATCAATGTTGATGTCAGTTTAAAAGTGATCAGCAAAGGTAGTGTGGCACAATTATTAATATTTCCCTTATGTTTCACCCAACTTAATCTCCCCAAATCTGCCAAATCTGTCAAACCAGTACCATCTACTTTTGTTTACTGATTTTTTTTTTTAATTTCAAAGATTCTGATGCTGTCAAATTCAGGATATTTCTTTGTTCATGGAAATAATTATACATTTATTTTGTTGAGCTTTACCTTTTAGTATTCTACAAAATGGAATAATATTTCATAGTTCTTGAGTAATGTTGGTAAAAGTAATGCACCAGTGATATTTTACAAAGCTATTCCAAACATTTATTTTTGTGTATTAACTTAGGCTACAAATATTTGCTTTGTGCATACTATGTAAAGTATACTTCTCTAGGTTCTGGGGGAATATAAATAGAAAAGACACAATGTGGTAGACACAATTGGGTGCTAACATGCCAGCTATTTCTCTGCTTTTTTCTTACTATCACTAATTAGATTTTGTCTAGACATTGGGGAGCAACAAGTCCCAGCACAGGGACAAATCTTGATTGGTCTAAGATAATTATAGTAATCCTGGTCTCCTTAGCTTTGGTTTAGAGTGGGGTTTGTAAGCAATGTTTACCCATTCATTGTGAAGTGAATTATCTTGTAGGCTTCTGAATGTTTTTTTCCTTGGTAAAATGGATAAAATGTCTTAGTGGACATTGTTGTTTGAGGATATGGTATTTGCAGTTATGGAAGCTATTTGAAAATCCTAATATGACAGCTTCAAAAATCACAGAGACGCCAGCTGGAATCCAGTCATGTAGGCCCACTGAACAGGTCACATAAACAGTAAGACTGTTTTATGAAAGTGCTGACAAGTGACTTACTGCATAAGGGTAGCAGGTTAGACTCTTCTGGGTGACCAGAACTGACTCTTCCAGGGTGGCCAGTTCAGTGGGCCAACACAACTGGAAGAGTTTAACTTGCTACCCTTTTTGCCATTTTTAGTTTGGTTCTGTGTTAGTTGAAATCAAAGTAATTCTAAATGGCATGCATGGTCTCTGTCTTGCAGTCTTCTAAAGAGTAATACATAAGTTTTTACTTTTTAAAACAGGGTTCTATGAAAGGAGTAGTATTTTGCTGCACTTATATGATTTTAACTGGGCAAACAGATGTTTCAGGGAGTAGATATCATACAGGTATATAGTATGTAGATATAAAATATCTTGCCAAATAAGGTATATTAGTCCATTTTCACAGATACTACCTGAGACAAGGTAATTTACAAACAAAAGAGGTGTAATTGACTCACAGTTTCACATGGGTGAAGAGGCCTCAGGAAATCTACAATCATGGCAGAAGCTGAAGGGGAAGCAAGGCATGTCTTACATGGCTACAGGAGAGAGAGAGAGCACAGAGCAAACTGCTACTTATAACACCATCAGATCTCATGAGAACTCACTATCATGAGAACAGCAAGGAGTAAACTGCCCCCATCATCCAATCACCTCCCACCAGGTACCTCCCTTGACATGTGGGGATAACAATTTGAGATAAGATCTGGGTGGGGACACACAGGCAAACCATATAATAAGGGATGCTCTCTCTTTTTTTTTTTTATTATACTTTAAGTTCTAGGGTACATGTACACAAAGTGCAGGTTTGTTACATATGTATACATGTGCCATGTTGGTGCACTGCACCCATTAACTCATCATTTACATTAGGTATATCTCCTAATACTATCCCTTTCTCCTCCCCCCACCCCACGACAGGCCCTGGTGTGTGATGTTCCCCTTCCTGTGTCCAAGTGTTTTCATTGTTCAATTCCCACCTATGAGTGAGAACATGCAGGGTTTGGTTTTTTGTTCTTGTGATAGTTTGCTGAGAATGATGGTTTACAGCTTCATCCATGTCCCTACAAAGGACGCAAACTCATCCTTTTATATGGCTGCAGAGTATTCCATGGTGTATATATGCCACATTTTCTTAATCCAGTCTATTATTGATGGACATTTGGGTTGGTTCCAAATCTTTGCTATTGTGAATAGTGCCACAATAAACATACGTGTGCATGTGTCTTTATAGCAGCATGACTTATAATCCTTTGGGTATATACCCAGTAATGGGATGGCTGGGTCAAATGGTATTTCTAGTTCTAGATCCTTGAGGAATCGTCACACTGTTTTCCACAATGGTTGAACTAGTTTACAGTCCCACCAACAGTGTAAAAGCGTTCCTATTTCTCCACATCCTCTCCAGCATCTGTTGTTTCCTGACTTTTTAATGATTGCCATTCTAACTGGTGTGAGGTGGTATCTCATTGTGGTTTTGATTTGCATTTCTCTGATGGCCAGTGATGATGAGCATTTTTTCATGTGTCTGTTGGCTGCATAAATGTCTTCTTTTGAGAAGTGTCTGTTCATATCCTTTGCCCAATTTTGATGGGGTTATTTGTTTCTTTCTTGTAAATTTGAGTTCTTTGTAGATTCTGGATATTAGCCCTTTGTCAGATGAGTAGATTGCAGAAGTATCTCCATGAACATCTAATAGACTGGGAACCTTCTCGTTCCTATAGCATGTTCTTCGCTCTGCTCTGCCTACCTTCATTTCCTTCTATTAGAGATTTCCTAGGGAAGCTATGTCTGGACTTCCTCTGAACTTGCTCCTGATAGTAAGACTATTTTAGAAAAGTGCTGACAAGTGACTTATTTCTTGCCATTCACTAGACATTTTAAAAATAGATGTAAGCATTGAGTTTTGGGGTGATGTTTGGAAGGGCTACATCTTGCTTGTCAGGGAAGATGTTTCCTGGATGTGCCTGATTTCAAACTAACCCCACGTAATAAACGATTGCTCTTGTTATGCTTTCAGTATCTCTCTGCCTTCCTTTATAAACTCTAATAAATTAACCCTAAGAAACAAATTGACAAAGAATGTGACTAGAAAGTTTACAAAAGAAGACATATACATAGAGAGTGAATCAAGTGTTCAACCTAATTAAAAAATAATAAATATAAAGAAATATTATTTTCTGTTTATCAAATTTACAAAGATTTAAAAGTAATAATACCCAGTGCTTGAGAGAGTTGAGGATATAGATGGTCTCAAGTATTGCTTGAAGATAGATATATACCCCCTTATGAAGAATTATGGTAATATGTATTAAGTTCTTGAAAATATTTATAAATTTCAACTAGGCTAGTCCTCTTCTAAGCATTGATCCCAGAGAAATAATTCTTTTATTATTTGTTTATTTATTTTTATTTTGACAGATTCAGGGGCTACAACTGCAGTTTTGTCGAATGGATACATTGCATAGTGGTGAAGCCTAAGCTTCAAGAGATAATTCTGAATGTAGAGAAATCTTTATATACTCGCAGCATTATTTATGTATGATTTATCATCATACATAATGAACAGTTTGAAGCAATCCTATTATTCAATACTTAGAAAAGTGTGGATACATTTTAGTATATCCTCACAATGGATGCAAATATAAAAATTATGCAATATAAAAATTATGGCTATATAATTTTATACTTCAAAAGAAGGCTATTGTTTTAATACTAACAGAAAGTATCAAAATAAAATATTATATATGCTATATGTTTTAATTTTACTATGAAAAAATATAAAATGGAAAGATATGACAGATTTTAGCAATATATTTTCTCTGAATAAGAAAAAATTTTCTATATACTTTTTATATTTTTAAAATTTCCTGAAATGAGCATGTATTATCTAATAATCAGAAGGAAACAATTTGAGAAAAAGTTTAACAATTTTCTTATAAGGACTACTTAGCTTCTATTTTAAAAGAAGATCTTCCAACTGCTATTATTTTTCATCTATAAAAAAATGAAGCTACTAAAATGTAAAGCTTCCTTAGGTCTCTAGGTTTCAAGGATATAATAAAATACAAAGAAATCTGGTGCAATTTTTGTTCTTTTTTCCACTGTCATCATGACAATGCATTTATAACAGGCAATTTTCTGTTCTCTGGAAAACAAGGTACATCACATTAGAAACGGATTTCTGACTGGTGTCTCAGAACATTTCTTGCTCTTCAACAATGTTGTGTTTATACATGTCTTTCCTTTTTACAGTTTTATTTTCTTATTTCTTGGAAAGTCGGCACTTTTGCAGATGGCTAGTTATATACAGGCCTAGGCCTACATTCAGGCTAAAGGCTGGGATGCTTGCTACCTGTGGGGCAGTTGTTGAAAAACTAGGGAAGGCGTAGAATGAAAAAAATCAACACCAGGATTTTGGGAACCCACACTTACCCTCTTTTTGCCTTTTGAAGATTGCCAGGATACCTTGGGGCTAAGTCTCTGAATAATTACAAGCTAATGCTGAATATATATCATCTCATATACATATGTATTTCTTCAAGTAAATGTAATGTATTCCCGTGGTCACACTTCAAGTTTGTATGTATATATAAGATGTTAAAAGTCTTATGTTTTCTAGTTGTTAATATATGCTGATTACTCAATATGTGTGTGTGGGTGGGGGGTGGTTTGTATTAGTTTTCTATTACTGCTGTGGCAAATTACCTTAAACTTCGTGTCTGAAAGCAACACTAATTTATGATCTCACAATTCTGGAGATAAGTGGTCCAAAATGAGTGTCTCTGGACTGAAATCTAGGAGTCTGCGGAGCTATGTTCCCTCCTGGAAGCTCTAGGGGAGAATCCGTCTTCTTGCCTTTTCCAGCCTCTGGAGGCTGCCTGCATTCATTGGCTTATTGTGTCTTTCCATCTTCCCCAACCAGCAGTGACCAGTTGAGTCTTCACCACATGGCATCGCTCTGACACCGATTCCTGTGCCTCCCTCTTACACATCTTAGAACTGTTGTGATTATATTGGATCCTCTCGATAATCTAGGATAATCTCCCTATTTTAAGGGCAATTATTGGCAACCTTTATTCTGTCCATGACCTGAATTCCCCTTTGCCATGTAACTTAACATATTCACAGATTCCAGAGATTAGGACACAGGCATCTTCCGGGGCATTGTCTTGCCTGCTGCAGGAGAGTTTCAGAAAAGTAAAAGGATGTAAATAAACAATCTGAATTCAATCACTCAAAGATAACTACTGTTAACATTTTGGCAAATATTTCTGCTTAAATTTTGTAAAATCTTGAACCAAGTTGACTTAGATATAGAATGGAAACTTTAAATGTTTCCTGACCCAATTGTATATATATTGATATAATTCAAATATGAGAAAGTCTCTGTTCTCCCCCACCAGTTTCTTATGTGTTCTTCCAGTTTTCTTTGTGTAAATATATATACACTAACATCTCTGTTCCTTTCCTTATCTTGTAGTGGGAGTGGGCACTGGAACAATAATAATAAATAATATTTGTTGAATATTTACTATGCACCAGACATTATGATAAGTTCTATGAATTTAATCTTCACAACACTTTGAGTGGGTACTATTATTATCTTTACTTTTAAGATGTAGAATCTGAGACACAGAGAAGTGAAGTAATTTGCCCACAGTCACTCATCTGGTAAATTATAAACTGAGATTTGAACCCAGACAGTCCAATTTCAGAGCCCACATGCTTAGTTACTATAAGGAGTACATTACTTGTTAATTTAAAGAGTTGGTTAAAAATTCTGTCATCTCTAAAAATTCCTTACGTAAAAGGGATTTTGCCTCAAAATGTCATGTGTTTCTGGAAAGATGTATCTGACACTCTTGGTTGGTGGCCCAGGAGCTATACCCAATAGCCATTCCAAAACATTTTCTCCCTTGCTGGTACCCGCAATAGAGCTGACAAAGCAGACTTGCTTTTAAAGCCTCTATTGAGCTCAGTTCTGGCCAAAGGAACTGTAAGACATTTTCTGAGAGACCTCTGGGAAGCTGTTGCCTTTGTTATGTCATCAGGAAGGGAAGTTATGAAATTTTTCTCTCACTGCTCTGTCCCGCCCTTTGCCCCCATTTGGACATGGCCACATGAAGATATAATATTCAGAGGTAAGGCAGACCTCTTGCAACCACACTAAAAGAATTTCAGAAATTTCAACACAACTTCTGACATTGTGGAGTTGCCAAACCTGGAGCTGGTTATCTCCAGACTTCTTGTGAAGCACAGCAATAAATAGTCTTACACTTTAAGCACCTGTTAGATTTCTTTTACTTGTAGCCAAACACAGTCTAATTAAAACAGAGCTCAATAGTACTACTAAAGGGAAAACATCTGTCGTGTGTGGTAAAATCATGGGCCTACCTTTTAAGAGAGATGAAGATATCTGCAATACCACGACATCAGCCTCTCTCTATGCAAGGGGTTTTGAAACCTTGTTACGGGAACTGGGAGGGGTTATCCTGGAAAAGACGATCAAGAAAAAATATTATGATATGTAATATACTTGAAGGGCTCTCTGATAGGTTGAAAGCATCCACAAATTCTTGCCATCCTTGGGTGCAGGTTACTTTGCAATGTGACATTTCAGTTGTTCCCATCCATCCATTGACTTTCCATTTGGCCATGTATATTAGTTTCCTAGGGCTGCCATAATAAACTACCACACACTAGTGGGCTTAAAACAACAGAAGTTTATTTTCTCATGGTTTTTGAAACTAGAAGTCTGAAATCAAGATATTGGCAAGCTCATGCTTTCTTTGAAGTAACTAGGGGAAAATCTGTTCCACACCCTTATCTTAGGTTCTGCTGTGACCTACAGTCCCTGTGGTTCCTTGGCTTATAGACATCTCTTTCCAATCACTGTCCCACTAATCAAGTGGCATTCCCCCTGTGTGTTTCTGTGTCTATTCTCTCCTCATAAGGACACCCAGTCATACTGGATTAAAGAACCACCTTACTCCAGAATGGCTTCACTTCAACTTAACTAATTATATCTGTAAGAATCAATTTCCAAACAAGGTCACATTCTGAGGTACTAGGAAGGATATGAGTTGGCAGTTGGGGGACTGGGGTAGGAGGCACTATCTGACCCAGTACATCATGTGGTTTTCTTTGGCAAAAAGAATATTAGCAAATAGTACATCAGAGACTTGTAAAGTGCTATTTTTGCAACCTTGGGACCACTGTAAGTAGAAGTCCAGTCTGACTTACTGGAGGATGAGAGACCTTGTGGAGCAAAGCCAAACTGTCCCAGCTGAGGCCACCCCTAGAAACACCAGCCTGACAATTGCCAGACATGTGAATTAGCCATTCTAAACCACCCAGCCATAGTCAAGCTGGCCAGACTGGAGGAATCACCTGACTGACCCATGAAATCATGGAAAATAATAAATTGTTTATAATAATATTTATATTATTTGTAATAAATAATAAATAATAAAATATTAAAAT
>NW_016806133.1:25154-65887 GCF_001698545.2 Rhinopithecus bieti
GGGGGTTTATTTGTTTGGGGATATTCCAGAGAGCGGAATGATTTCGAGATTCTTGCCAACTTTGAGCGGCTGTGGTTTTAGGATTGACTTTCTCACTATTACATAAAAGTTACAGAAATAAATATTTCAGTTGAATGCAACAAAGAACTTTCTAGTAACTGGATTTGTCAGATGATGTACTTGACTGTCCCCCGAGAGGAGTGTGATAAAGGAAGATGTTATTTGGGAGACTTAATTAGAACCTCTAATAGTCATTTCAAATCTAAGACTTTATGGAAAAAGTGTTTGGATGTTAGAGATATAGAAATGGGAAAAATTATTGATACTTTAATATCCCTTTAATGCATTGCTCATGCTAAAATTGTAGAAAGACCAAAAATTACACAGCATATTCTCTAAAATTCACAATGTTGACTGGCATTATTGCACATATTCTTCATAAATTGAGCCTTGGACCATGAGTTGGAATTGAGCCTTTGACTTTGGGCTTCTTCATTGCCTTCTCTATTTCATTTTACCTTGTCTTGTTCCCAGGGTTAGAAACACTCTGATTTCTTACCAACTGGTGAATCAGTATGGAACTAAACCTAGGATTGGGCCAGGCCTGAAAGTGGTAGATTACACTAGGGATAGGTTCTTCAGGCAGCCCTCTGGAATGATATCATTTACCACCTTAAGGAAGCAGGATAGTGAAATGAGCCTTGGAGAACTGAAAAACCTGACATAATAGGAGTCTTCAGATGGCTGCTAAGGAACACAGATATCTGGGGTGGAACATTCTTGAGATGAGTACATTAAGTATAGTTATGCTAACTCTACCATGAAAAGAATTTAATTAATAAGTATGCTAGTTCTGTTTTATTGGTCAATATTATACTCTTGTCAGGGTTTAGCTGTAATAAGATTTTCTATGCTATCTCTGGCAAGTCAAAAACTTCTTTAAACTTCAGTTTCTTAGAGTAATTGGTCTTAGATGACCTCCAAACTTTTACCTAATAGAAAAATTCTATTACTGCCTAGACATAGTAATATCAGATATTAAATTGAGGCTTAAAATGTCTTTAATTCATTAATATTTCATTTGGAATGTTATAACTAGAATTGATTGAATCTATTATAAATGCCTGGCACTGGGAAAAGAACTTTGCATCCATTATCATATGTGTTTATCATAGTAACTATATTATTCAGATGAAAAATCTGAGGCTTAGAAAGGTTAAACAGCTTTCTCAAGGTTACCAAACTATTTAGTAGATTTCTAAATAGTACATCAGTTCTCTCATCTTTGAGATAGATATTTAATTATCCTAGTAATAGCTAAACCATTTCATGTAGATGAACAATTATTGGTAAAGAATACACAGAAAATAGCATCCTAATATTTTGTTGTCTTAATTTATTTACAATTACCTCAGTGTAAATACTGTTATCTGTGTGCATGTACAAATAAACTCTGATCTATACCTTAGGAATGATTATATTACATCTGAAATGCCCTAAGAAGAATCAACAACCATCTGAGGTAGAGTTACTTAGCATTTTAAGCATCATTATCAAAATTTATACTGGATAATTTGTCAATTGACATAAGGATGATAGAAATAATTTTATCGTGATGAATGTGATGTTCGACATACATGGCAGGTTATACATTTGCATGGGCCCCATTACTCTTGCACTAATTATATGATGTAACACCTCAATAGTGGGGGTCTAGATTCTGGCCCCTTGCCTACCCTGAATTCCTCTGATTCATGGAAGATTCAGTTGCCTCACTCCATTTCCAGGCTGGCTGGTTCTGCTTTTCGAATATTATCATATTTGGATCAGAATGAAGCTTTTATGCAAGGCATGAATCAATCTACCTGGGAGCAGAGAGTGGCACTTTCCTTGGCATCACACAAACAGGTGTATGACTGTTTTTGTGCCTGTTTGATAATAACTATTTAAACATTTGGGGTATTTAGGTTAAGGCTTGCTTTCATAGTCAAAGCCACTCAATGAAAAAGTTGAAGTAATTAGGTATCTCTCACCCACCGCTGACCACAAAAATCTTCTTATACTAAAGAACCTGACAATTCCTGAATGGTAAAATTGACTTGGGGCAATCAAACAAGGAACAAACCGTAAAGATATATAGGATGACCCAAGGGAAAGAAATTTGGAGATTCACGTAAATTTCATTCATGCCGCTTTCCCTCCATGGAATTGATCATTGCTTCTAATTTATCTTTCAGTAACAGAATTTTTAGCATAATATCATACCCAATAATCTTGTCATCTAATTTGGCTATGAGGCTATTCCTTTACCATCTTTACATCACAGAGTATACCATAGAAATTGAAAACATTTTTTATTCAGGACGAAAGATAATCTACTTCAAGAAAATAAGAGAAGTCAAATAGAGCAAGGTTATGAATATGCTTCATTGCCCTCAGTTGTGAAAAAACATCCCATTTATTTGTTATTTTAAATCAGTTTTGATTGGTTTGGGCCTCATCAAACAGAGTTTGTGAAAACAACTACTTTCAGTTATTAAAAAAAAAAAAATCCTCCCTATTTTAAGGAACTCAGGACATTTGAAGAGTGCCTCTGGGCTTAGCTCTTCATGGTTACTGTTGAACTGCTGCTTGTCCCCTTGAAAGTCAAGAGCTCCATTATTTACAGTCCCACAGTTTCTTCTTACTGTGTTCCAATCTTGCTCGGTTCCCTTCCACACTGTGGAAGCTTTGTTCTTTCAGTCTTCACAATAAACCTTGCTAGTGCTCACTCCTTAGGTCCGTGTCATCTTTAAAATCTGTAACACTCACCGTGCAGCTCCATTCTTGAAGTCAGCGAGACTACAAACCTATCGGAAGGAAGCCACTCTGGACACCATACTTTGGTTCATCTTGTGAAATTTCTAATTTGTGGCCTTTTATTAAAAATTTTAAAAAATTATTTGCCTGTTTTATGGTTACTGATATAAGCTTCTGTTGTGTGACTGAACTAGGTGACCATTTTAAGGTGTATCATTGGATGGATGAGCGCTCTTAGATTTCAGACTTGGTTATAGATGTGTTTCAGATTTTTGTAATTTTTGGTTGCGCCTAACACCAAGAAACCCATATACACACGCTTTCAGGTTAAACAGCTATGACAAAACAATACGATGGCTGTCATCTTTCCTTGATCCAGAAGGGATAAAGGGAAAGTCCCTAGTAGATGTTGGGACCCACAGTCTCAACTATCTGGCAGAAGTCTACGCATGCTAATAATAGAGGTAAAATAGGAAGCTGGCTTGCTAAGCTGAGTTTGCACTAGGATACTGGTGATTCTCTTCTGTTTAGCAAACTGCTTCTCACAACATGTCTGATAGGGCCAGTATGGCCAGAGAGCACCTTGCTGTGGGTTGAGCTACCCTGGAGAGATGAGTGTTTCTTATTATAGGAGCCTTATTGGGTAGAATATGGGCTCAGTTGCCTCATTTTTCACCCCAGCCAACTAAGAAATACTTGTTTAAGGTTGAAATCAACACTTAACATCATAAAACATAGTTCAGTTGTATACTTTTAATAGTAGGAGACATTCATGCTTTGTATGTACCAGGAATTGGTCTAAATATTGTACAGGTATTAACATATTTAATTTGCACAAAATTTAATGAAGTCAGTATTATTGTTATTACCATATTGCAAAAGAGGCAAGTGAGACACAGAAAAGTCAAAGGATTTGCTCAAAGTCACATAGTTAATAAAGGCCAGAGGTGGGACACAGACCCAGGTACCTATTCCAGAGTCTGCATACCACAATTTTATTTTGTTTACTTATTTTTTTTTGAGAAGTCTTGCTCTGTTGCCTAGTCTGGTGTGCAGTGGCACGATCTTAGCTCCCTATAACCTCCGCCTTCAAGGTTCAAGTGATTCTTGTGCCTCAGCCTCCAGAGTAGCTGTGAATACAGGCATGTACCACCATGCCAGGCTATTTTTTATATTTTTAGTGGATGGAGTTTTGCCATGTTGGCCTGGCTGGTCTCCAACTCCTGATCTCGGGTGATCTGCCTGCCTAAGCCTCCCAAAGTGCTGGTATTACAGGGCTGAGCCACCTCGCCCAGTCTTTATGCACGACAATTTTATACAGTTCATTTTCCTGGTGTATATGGCTGGGGAAAGACAAACAATAATGGCATTCTGGTATTTCCTCCAACTACAAGGTAGTTTCCGACTTTGAGATTCCCTGATTTATCTGGCCATTCCCTCTGCTAATTTGCAAAGCAGATTAAGGATCAGATCAAAGACCTTACTGGGGCTCCAATTCATAAGCGGCTACTGAAGTCTCACTGCAACGAACAGGAAATATGGTGTTGATTAACTCATAGTTCCATGAATAATCCCTTACACAACCAGAAAAATGCATACTGTTCCTGCTTTCTGTCTCTGACCATACAGGGACAACAAACAGACAGTTTAACAGGTTCCTCTGAGATATCCTTTTATCTCCATGTAATATGCTTAGGATATATGTGTACATTGGGCTGTGCTGCCTGCTCTGAAACCAGCCAGCAATAGTTCCCTGAAGTCATCAGTCACAGCTGAATTTCTGTAATGATGCAGTTGTATTTAATGAGAATGAGCAATTTATTTTATTATGTAAATTTTGAACTTTAAGTATACCTCCTAAGACTTTTAGTTTGAAAATTGCAAAAGAAAACTGAGGAAATATTAAGAACTACAGAAAAAGTTGGAACTATTTTGCCAACATCATGGCCAAGAGAAAAAGGACTTTCACATACATGTTGGACAATTATCTATTACTATAGTCTTATAACCAACTTGGTTCCATTATGAGTATTAATTACTAGCATAATTCAATCACAAATGATAAAAAACTTGTGAACAGACATTTTCCAAATAAAAGCAAATGTTATTTTAGATTTAATGTGTGATTTTGAAATGAAGAAAGTACACAATTTTATTAGTGGAACATCAGTTACTTTCTTTTAAAAAATTGTATTTTATTTTTAATTGACATAATAATGGTATATATTTTTTGGGTACGATGTGATGTTTTGATACATGAATATATTGTGGAATGGCAAAATTAGGTTAATTAATATATTTATCACCTCACATACTTAGTTTTTGTGGTGAGAACATTTAAAATCCACTTTTTAAAAACCAATTTTGAAATATAAAATATTATTATTAACAATAGTCACCATGTTATATAGTAGATGACCAGAACTTATTCCTCCTAATGGAAACTTTGTGCACTTTCAGGGGAGATTGTAAACATCTCCCCTTTTCCTGTCCACCTTTGACCCCTGGTAACTACCATTCTACTCTCTACTTCCATGAATTTGATGTTTCTAGATTCCACATATAAATGAAATCATGTGGTATTTGTATTTCAGGTGCTTAGCTTATTTTACTTAGTGAAATGTCCTCTCGATTCATCCATATTGTTGCAAATGACAGAATTTTCTTCTTTTTTAAAAAGGCTAAATAGTATTCCATTGTGTATATAAACCATATAGTTTTCATCCATTCGTCCATTGATGGACATCAGTTAATTTCTACTGCTGCCAAATAAATGTTGAACAAGCATTTATCCCCCATTGTGCCTTTACATTGCTGATATTATTCAATAGGTTTTCTAAAATGCATGTATGAATAAATTACTGAAATGTAAGAAATCTATACAACTTTTATATGTAGAAGTCTTCCCTCTAATTTCATTTTTTTGTCCTATGTATGTTCTGGATGATTAATTTTGTGTACCACATGAACAAATTATCTTAATTCCTGTTATGCATTGTGTTGTTTACTCTCCAAATTCATATATTGATGTCCCTATCTACCACACCACAGTACGTGAACTTATTTGAAAATAGAGCTATTGCAGATGTAATTACTTAAGATGACATTATACTGAAGTAGGATGGGCCCTATTCCAATATTACTGGTGTCCTTATAGCAAGAACAATTTGAACATAGACATGAACAGAGGGAGAAGGCCATGTAAAGAGAGGCAGAGACCAGGTTGATGCTCCTACAAGCCAAGGAATGTCATATACTTCTAGAAAACTACCAGAAGCCAAAAGAGAAGCACAGAACAGACTCTTCCTCATAGCCTATAGGGGGAACCAACTCTGCTGACACCTTGGTGTCTGGCTTCTGGCCTCCAGATCTGGGAGACAACACATTTCTGTTGTTCAAACCTCTGAGTTTGTGGTAATCTGTTATAGTGGCCCTCACCAACTGCATTAGTCCATTTTCATACCACTATAAAGAAATACCTGACACTGGGTAATTTATAAATAAAGGAGGTTTAATTGACTCACAGTTCTGCATGGCTAGGGAGGCCTCAGGAAACTTACAATCATGGCAGAAGAGGAAGCACACATGTCCTTCCTCACAAGGCAGAGAGAGAAGTGCGTGAAAAGGGGGAAGAGCCCCTCATAAAACCATCAGATCTTGTGAGAACTCACTCACTATCAGGAGAACAGCACAGGGGAAACCGCCCCCATAATTCAATTACTTCCCTTCCTCAACACGTGAGGATTACAGGTCCCTCCCTTGACATGTGGGGATTATAATACAAGATTACAGTTGGTTGGGGACACACAGCCAAACCATATCACAAACTATTCCATTTCCTATCATGTAATGAAGACAGGATAGATTCATCTGGCGTGGTGGAATGACTGGGATTTTTTTTTTTAATTTAATTTTATTTATTTTATTTATTTTTTTGAGACAGAGTCTTGCTCTGTCGCCCAGGCTGAGGTGCAGTGGCGCGATCTCGGCTCACTGCTAGCTCCGCCTCCCAGGTTCACCCCATTCTCCTGCCTCAGCCTCCCCAGCAGCTGGGACTACAGGTGCATGCCGCCACGCCCGGCTAATTTTTTTGTAGTTTTAGTAGAGTCGGGGTTTCACCGAGTTAGCCAGGATGGTCTCGATCTCCTGACCTCGTGATCCGCCCGCCTCGGTCTCCTAAAGTGCTGGGATTACAGGCGTGAGCCATGGCGCCCGGCTGAGATTTTATCTTTATTTTGCCTGGGACATTGTCTGATTATACAACCACTTTCTTACTGCTATGGGTTTTAAGAGATGAAAGCTGAATGTGATGTATGTGCCTAGGAGGCCTGGGTGCTACTAAAAATTCTTTAGGTTGAGTGTTTAAAGAGACATTGTTTTCTTCTATATACAACTTGTTCCAAAATGTTCTGGTATTATTTATTTTTTAGGATGTGTTTATGAAGCCTAGATGCTTTGAAGTCCCTGGTAAGTAAATCTGTATTATTTAATTTTCTAACCTTCATCTTTCTTACTGGAAATCTGATATTTCATTTTTTTTCATCAGCCTGGATGTTTTCATGAACTCTAAAGTTTAACAGTGCAAATAATTTGTACCTGAAGTGTATTTGCGACATGCATGGTCAAGGGTCCAGGGAGCTTGAAGAACAAATGGTATGACACAAACCAGTTTTCAAAAGTAGCCTGAGAACACTTTTTTTTTAAGGGTTATTGTTAGTGAGCACGGATCTCACCAGAGTTCCTAAGATCTTATTAACTATTTAAAAGATGAAGTCCACACTTCCAATTATACTTTGATACAAAATAGAAATATGTACAAAGTAAAAGACTTTTGGTATCCCTGAAAATGTTCTGTCCACAATGGAAATCAACAGATATTTCTCTCATTGCCACATGTTTTTTTTGGAGATGAAGTCTTGCTCTGTTGCCCAGGCTGGCGTGCAGGGGTGCAGTTTTCCTGCCTCAATATTAAAAAGTGATAAATTTCCATGCTTTGTCATTTTTGACTCCTGAGCTCTTGTTAGAACTTGTGATAGTGTTAAGTATGTTTGTGGTAGTGACTATCAATTCACTCCACAGGGAGCATGAAATGCTCAAGATTTTATAAAGATTATCCATTTACTCTATACTTTATGTACTGTGCTTATAATTTTCTTATTTTAGTTCAGTGAGTGTGTTTACTAGGAGAGGACTTCCATGCTATATACATAAAATATCCTATAACATTTTAAAAATCAGGGATATTTATGTATATTTAAATCAAGGATTGAAAGAATATTCATTTTTGTGTTCCTACTATTTCTTAAAACATCGTATACTAATTAAATATTTGTTGTATATTTTCTACTATGTTCAACCTATTGTGTAAGATGCTTGGAGAAGGAGCAGGGCATAATAAAAGACACACCAGGTTTCTGTCCTCTGGGGTTTTATCTGGGGCCTTAAAAGGAAACCTATGGAAAGATAAACATTTGGTAGGGAGCCATTTTTTAACTTACTGTTACGTAAAAACTGTGGAAGTAGATCTTAGAAGAGGGAGTTGTCATGAATCAGGGTGGTCTGAAAAGAGTCAGTGGAGAAGTGGGGATTGGGCTACAAGAAGGTAAAGAAGAGGAAGAGAAAGGGCCCAGAGAAAAAGCAGGCTTTGAAAATCCTTATACGTTTGGTGATAATGAAAAGGAGTAGGTTGAATTGGTTGAGAGAGCCAGATTTTTTATGAAGAGCTCTCCATGTTAGGAGAAGGACAATTCTGTAATCATCAGGACAGAAAGAGATAGCTTGAAAGATCGTCGCGGAATAGACTGGAAGAGGAAATGTCTGGACAGTAAGAGCCAAAAAAGGCTGTACAACAGTTCAGGCCTTCGGCTGTGAAGACTTGTCCTGTGGTGGTCAGGATGTATTTGAATGATATTAGAATTAAAAACCCATAAAACAATATAAAAATATCTTAAACAATTAAATGTGTAACTAGGGAGGAACCAAAGGAGAATGATTATATAAAAACTGCAGTTACAGACTGAATGATACCCCTTTATTTAACTAACGAAACAACCTTCAAATCTATCCTTGTCTCATCATGTTTATAGTTCTTGATGATTGACAACTGCATCGCAAGGAAATAAATTGTTACCAAAATTTATTAAAGAAAATATATATACTAAAAATTCCAAAGCTGTCGTTTTATTCCCCACATTCAATTGCTATTCTAAATCTCTTGTTATCCCAAGTATTGTACAATATATGGAATATGATATTCCATATAATTCTAGAAACTGATAAGATTTAGTTCAATAAGAACTATATTGTGGCTTCAGATATAAGGAGGAGTAAGATTTATTCAAGAAATCAGTCTTGTATCTTGCTGTCTATTTAAAATTCTGGAAGCACAGATAAGATAATTTACTTGCTTGAAAATATTTTGTGATCCCTTATTGTCCCTAAAATGAGGTTCAAAATCCTTAGGCAGTATAGGGCAGAGGGGAAAATGTTGAACTCTGGAGACTAACCAAGCTTCAAATTTTGATTTTCTTATTTATCAGTAGTATAAGTTTGGGAAAGTTGTTTAATCTTTCAGAGCCTCAGTTTTCAATAGCAACAAAAATGATAATAGCCACTCATAGAATTATTATGAATATAGGAAGAGATGAGTCACATAATCAGCATGTTACATAGTAAGAGCTCAATGAGTCTATTATTTTAAGCAGATTTATGTTAGTCTAAACTACCATGAACTGTCTCCATCATACTTTTCCTATAGTAGTTTCCCCTGCTGATCTTCATTCTGCTTATCGTATGGTCAAGCTGAATTCCTTTTAGATCCATGTCTGTAACTTCTGCTTCTCGCTTTTATTTATACTGTATCCCCTGCAAGGTACCCTCTCCATTTCTCACTTCTCACCCAGGTATTTTTTTAAGATTCTATGGACCCTTTCAAAAATCAGTCAAAAGATCATTTTCTAAGGGAGAATTTTCTGATACTATCAGTTTTTCTGATCTCTCACAAGAGTTGTGTCTCGAGGGCACTACGTAAATCACACTTCTTAGTTTCAAATAACAGAATTGACACTGAATAATTTAATACGTTTATTAAAAGATATTTAACAAGTATAGAAAATCTCTGTGGGGCTCAGAGAGCCAGACTTGAAGCTATGCAGCCAGGAAAAAATGCCCACCTGTATTGAAAGACTGGTTTAATGAGATCACTATTACCGTTTCCTCTCTGGACTATGCTCTGTCAACCGTGTAGCCTACTACTCCCTGCATTAATCAGATCTGGACCACATATGAGAAACATAGCTGCAAGGGTGTGTGAGAAGGCACCACACAGACACACACACTCACACACTTTGGTTTTTTTTTTTGAGACAGAGTCTCACTCTGTTGCCAGGCTATAGTACAGTGGCATGATCTTGGCTCACTGCAACCTCCGACTCCCTGGTTCAAGCGATTCTCCTGCCTCAGCCTCCCGAGTAACTGGGATTACAGGCATATGCCATCACGCCTGGCTAATTTTGTATTTTTCGTAGAGACAGGGTTTCTCCATGTTGGTCAGGTTGGTCTCGATCTCTTGACCTCATGATCCCCCTACTTTGCCTCCCAAAGTGCTGGGATTATAGGTGTGAGCCACTGCGCCTGGCCCACACTCACATGTTTTTTGTTTCCTGCTTTGGATGGAAGAACTTTGCGGTTTGAGAAATTACCAAAATGAAAGATATTTAAAGATGTTGTGTGGTTACAAATGAAACATGTTTAAACAGACCCTTACCACTTAAAAAAAACCTTTTTAATATAGTAATTTTCAAATACATAGGAAAGCAGAAAATAATAGTGCCATCAACCTCCCTCCTCTCTCCCCATTGATCCCTTACCTCTCTGTAACAATCATCAAGTCATAGCCACTCTTGTTTTGTTTCATGACTGCCCCTGCCCACTTCTTCCTGCATACAACTCCTCCCACCCACACCTTCTAGCAATTTTGAGGAGAATCCACGCATAACATCACTGCATTCATTACTAATTCAATTTGTATCTCTAAAAGATAATGAAGTGCTTAACAACATAACCACAATTCCATTATCACAACTACAAAGTTAAGGATAATTCTGTAATGGTCAACAAATGTCCCCAGGCAGTGTTTGAGTTCCCCTGATTGTCTTGAAAATGATTTTTTTTTTTTTTGAGACAGAGTCTTGCTTAGTTGTCCAGGCTGGAGTGCAGTGGCCCAATCTTGGTTCATGCAGCCTCTGCCTTCCGGGTTCAAGCCATTCTCCTGCCTCAGCCTCCTGAGTAGCTGGGATTACAGGTGCCTGCCACCACACCTGGCAAATTTTTGTATTTTTAGTAGAGATGGGGTTTCTCCATGTTGGCCAGACTAGTCTTGAACTCCTGACCTCAGATAATCCAAAGTGCTGGGATTACAGGTGTGAGCCATCACACCTAGCCTGAAAATGATTTTTAAATTTTGATTTGTTTGAATCAATTTCCAAGCAAGTTTCTCACATACATTTGCTTCTCATGTGTCTGTTAAGTCTCTCTTAATCAGTAGATTCTCTTTGTCTCTTTTTTTCTCTTTACAATTTATTTGGTGAAGAAGCCAACCCATTTATCTTGTAGGGTTTTCTGAATTCAAGATTTTTCTAAGTGCTTTCTGTGGCATCATTTAACATGTATCTGTTTTCCTCCCTCCCTCTGAAAACTGGTAATTCGATCTAGAGCCTTGGCATGATGGCTTGATCACAGAAAACCTGGAATTTTTAGAACCAGGTTTCCTGACTCCTAGTCTATGCTGTTTCTAAGCTGCCTCTTTAATGAGGCACAGAGTACATGGCCTTTTATTTGGAAAGAATGAACAGCTCCATGCTTATAAAATGCTCAGAGTATGCTCAGTATTGCTCATCATTCGACACACAGAAAAGACAGCATGTATCTGGAGAAAGCCTAAAGAAAATAGGGAAACTGACCCCAGAATCCTTGGCCACTTTCTTTCTACGGACTTTCTATTGAGGAATGATATGCTTTGTTTTTGTATAATTGGCATTTCTGGGATCTGGTTATTATATGCAGAGGTTAAAAAAAAAAAAAACCTATATCCCTGCTATAAAATGCATCAGTAAGAATGCTGAGCCAGCATGGATACAGCAAATACATACAGCATGAGTTATGTTTGGTGGTGACAGGAGGGAGAACATGGAGGAAATCTTAGATGATTTATATATATATATTTTCTCCCTTATTTCTTTGAGGATTTTTGCTTCTTTTAAATTTGACCCATTTATTCCAATAGTTCTAGTTCATGTGTATGTATTGTTTGGCTCGTTGTCTTTCTATTATTAACTCTTGGGAGTCTAATTATTTTGACTTATGAATAAGAGTGTTTATAATTATGTTTCTTAATCTCATAGGGCCATAGCAATACTTTATCAAATTATAAATCATTCATTTAAAGCAAAGCAAAGTGATTCCTAACAATTCCCTTTTAATTGTAGAGGAGTCACTATACAAGGTTAAATTGTATGAAGAAAACTTGATAGACATCAATTCATATTGTTTTTCCTCTCAGAACTCTTCTTTCATGGAGAAATTTTCATTTTTACTGCTTCATATGGGTAGGTTGACATCCTAAAAGTAGTTTGGATATAACATTATTCAAAGCATATAAACAAAGGAGTTGTATGGAAAAGGCATTTTCAAATAACATGCACAAGTATAGGAGATGAGTGGGCTGGGCTCTGGCTTTGCACATTTGTAAGAAATTTGTTCACAAAATGTCTCATCATAAAGATATCAAGTAAGACAACCAATAGCATGAGTCCAGTGACAAACTGAAGATCATTAGCGTCATAAAAACCCAATTGTTTGTCACAAAGAAACTTATTTCAAATGAAACTGGTTATAAAATCAGGGTATCTAGCTATTTGGGTATATTTAAATTACATGAGGCATGTTTATTCTGGAGTGAGGTACTTTGCACACCCACACAAAATCCTGTGTTTTTTCCAATGTTGTTTTATACACTCACTTAAACCACCACCCTATATTCACAGAGAGATGACCAGAATTATTTGTCAGACATAGTAGAAAAGAAAGCTGACAAAATAAAAAAACTCGCACGGATTATCGATTCCTTCCTTCAATGTCCATGAAGAATCTATAGAAGAAAGAAAAGAAATATAGTTTGCATATGTAAACCCAAATGCCAGGCTTTATGTTAATAATTAGTTCTTGGGTTAAAGAGATCATAAAAAGAATTATGAAATTTGAGGACTGAAACAACAGTAAAGACTCACATGCCACCATTTGAAAGACATGGCTGAAATAGTCCTGTGATAGAAATGTCAAATAAAATTACCAGGACACAGAGAGTTTGAAAATGAATAAGCTAAACATTCAATCCAAAAAGTTTAAAATGCAACAGAGAAAATCCAAAGAAATCAACTGAAAGAAACAAGAAAGGAGGAATTAATAACAATAAAAAGTTAATACAATAAAGAACAAAAGCATAAAACATCAACAAAACTAAAATATCTAGGTTTTTCCCCCAAGATGATGGATTAGAAGCATTTAGCATGCCTCAGCCACTTGAAAATAGCAAGATAGTGCAAAAAGGCCAACTCTGTGAGCTTTAATTTAATAGGGAAAATGGAAGTCCATTGGAATCATGAAGGACACCCCAGATTCCAAGGAGAACATGGGTAAACAGGCCCTGTGACAACATCTGGCTGACAAAAATGAATGAAGCTCCAGTACATGAGAGAGGCACAGAGACTCCCTCTGTGACTCATCTTTCCACTGGGGATCCAATCAACCCAGGCCAGAGGAGAACAGTATTTCTCCCAAGCTCTGGAGCTAACTTGGCAAGAGGCTGGAAGATATTGAGAGGGAAAGACACTGGTAAAAGGTGCAGAGATTTTCCCAGACATGGATTAAAGCAGGGCACCATTTTTATTCAGGGCACATACAGAGTGAATCATTCTTTGGTGACCTGGCAGTGTGGCCATGCAGGCATTTTAGTCTCGGACCAGAGATTGGAGCTCTTGTTCTGAAGCAGGGTAGGGGCTTCCACAGCCAGAATTGTGCAAAGTACCTCAGCAGTAGGTGCTCAATTTGTTGTTTTCCCCGTCTCAGGTGTGGGTCAGGAGGACAGTTGCTATAGCTATGGTTTCTCTTGGGTGATGACATTTGTAGCCAAGGCCAGCTTGGCAACCTGGAACTGGTCTACATGTGTCATTGTTGCATGCCCCAGCCTGCTCCTCTGAGCTCATTGTGCAGCAGGGCCCCCTCTACTCCACCCGCAAGCAGAACTCCAGACAGAGCACTCACTTGCCTGGGCCAGCAGCCTGAGCAACCCCACCCTTCCTGTGCAGACATCCCACTGCACTGGATTTTCCTTTGGCACTCACGTTTATGCCTGCTATCAGGGGACCTGTAGGTAGGCCTGCCTGATCTGTTCCTGTCCATGTTGCTCCCCACAGTCATGGGGCTGAGCAGGGAATTCAGGCCACTGTGCATTCCACAGATCACACCACTGCCTGAGGCAACAGAAAGCTTCTCCAAGTAAACAAGAATCAAGTATATACTCATTTGCATTGGCTGCAGCTGGCTTTTACCCATAAGTGCCATCTATCTATTGGATTGCAGGTCAAACCACTCAGCCCAATATAAAACCTACTGATAGAACTGCAAAGGCCTGTAAAAGCAAAGCCCAAAAACCCTACCCAGCCTTCTCTAAAGTCACACCTCCTAGGGAGTGGGGGAAAGAAAAGAAAAAAACCTGCAGTAATATTATAGGGGAAAAAAGAAAACAAATCCTACCTGCATAAAATAATTACAAAAATCAGAAGTGCCAGTGTCTTTGGATGAGAAGGAACCAGAACAAGAATTTTGGGACTACAAAAATTCTGAATGTAGTAACACCACCAAACGGTCACATTAGTCTCTAGAAATAGTTCCTAACAAAAATGGAAACTCAGAAATGACATAGAAAGAATTTAAAGCATAGATGGCAAGGAAACTCAACAAGATCTAAGACAGGGTTGAAAATCAACACAAAGAAGCTTCTAAAGAAATCCAGGAAATGAAGGAAGAGATAAACATCTTAAAAAGAAATCAATCAGAGCTAATGGAATTGAAAACCTCACTTAAGGAATTTCAAAATACAATGGAAAGCTTTATCATAGATTAAATTGAGCAGAAGAAAGAATTTCAGAGCTTGAAAACCGGTCTTTCAAACTAACACAGTCAGACAAAAAAAGAGAAAAAAGAATTTAAGAAATAAAGCCTTTGAGAAATATGGGATTATGTAAAGTGACCAAACTATGAATTATTTGGATTCCCAAGAGAGAAGGAATGGAAAACATTTAAGGGAATTATTCAAATCAATTTCCCTAATATTTTTGGGGAAGTAGGCATCCAGATACCAGAAATCCAGAGAACGCTTGTGAGATACCATGCAAAATTAACATCACCAAAGCATATTGTCACTAGATTGTCTAAAGTCAATGCTTTAAAAAAAAAATCTTAAAAACTCCTAGAAAAGAAGGTCAGATCATGCACAAAGGGAAGCCCATCAGGCTAACAACAGACTTCTCAACAGAAACCTTGTAAGCCAGGAGAGATTGGGGCCCTATTTTCTGCATTCTTAAAGAAAAGACATTCCAACCAAGCATTTCATATCCTGCCAAACTAAGCTTCGTAAGTAAAGGAGAAATGAAATCTTTTCCAGATGAGCAAGCACTAAGATAATTTGTTACCTTACTAGTTACTAGACTAGTCTTATAAAAGATTCTTAAGGGTGTTCTAAATATGGAATCAAAAGAAAAATACCTGGTACCATAAAAATGATTTAAGTACATAGCACACAGTAGACTCTATAAAGCAACCACACATTAGAAACTACAAAGTAACCAGCTAACAGTTTCAGAAAAGGATGAAAACCTTACATATTAATACTAACTTTGAATGTAAACAGCCTAAATGCCTCATTTAAAAGACACAGAGTGGCAAGTAGGATTAAGAAACAGGACCCATCTGTCTGTTGTCTTTAAGAGACGTATCTCACATGTAATGACACCCAAAGGCCCAAAGTAAAGGGTTGGAGAAAGATCTGTCATGCAAATGGAAAACAAAAAAGAGTAGAGGTCACTATTCTTATATAAGATAAAACAGACATTAAGTCAACAACAGTAAAAAAGGACAAAGAGAAGCATTACATAATAATTAAGGATTCAGTTCAACCAAAAGACTTAACTATCCTAAATATATACACACCCAACATTGGAGTATGGAGATTCATGAAACAAGTACTTTTAGACTAGTACTGGGGGACTTCAACACCCCACTGATGGCATTAGATAGATCACTGAGGTAGAAAACTAACAAAGGAATTCTAGACTTAAATTCAAGCCTTGACCAATTGGACCTAATAGACTCTAATAGACATCTACATGATACTCCACCCATCAACCACAGAATATACATTCTTCTTATCTGTACACAGAACATACTCCAACATTGACCATAAAGTAAGCTTGGCCATAAAGTAAGTTTCAATAAATTAAAAAAAAAATCAATATCTTACCAACCACACCCTCAGACTACAGTGGAATAAAGACATATATCAATACCAAGAAGATCTCTTAAAACCACACATTTACATGGAAATTACCAGCTTGCTCCTGAATGACTTTTGGGTAAACAGTAAAATTAAGGCAGAATCAAAAAATTCCTTGAAATAAATGAAAATGGAGACACAACATACCAAAATCTCTGGGATGCAGCAAAAGCAGTGTTAAGAGTAAGTTTATAGCACTAAACACCTACCTCAAAAAGTTAGAAAGATCTCAGATTAATAATCTAACATTACACCTCAAGGAACCAAAAAAAAAAAAAGAAAGAAACCCAAGAACAAAGTAACCCTAAAGCTAGCAGAAAAAAATAGATAAGTAAAATCGGAACAGAATTGAAAAAATTGAGACCCAAAAATTTATACCAGAAATCAACAAAATCAAAAGTTGGTCCTTTGAAAGGACTGATAAGATCAATAGACTGCTAGCTAGATTAACAAAGAAAGAGGATCCAAATAAGCCCAATTAGAAATGCAAAGATGATATTGCAACCAATCCCACAGGAATACAAAATTTCTCAGAGTCTCTTGTGAACACTTCTATGCACATAAACTAGAAAGTATAGAAGACATGGATAAATTCTTGGAAACACACAACCTCCCAAGATTGAATCAGGAAGACATTGAAGAGCTGAACAGATCAACAATGAGTTCTGAAATTGAATCAGTAATAGAAAACCTACCAACCACAAAAAGCCCCAGACCAGATGGATTTACAGCCAAATTCTACCAACATATAAAGACGAGCTAGTACCAATTCTACTGAAACTTTACCACAAATTGAGAAGGGACACCTCTCTAATTTACTGTATGAAGGCAGCATCACCCTGATACCAAAATCTGTCAAATACACAGTGAAAAAAGGAAAATACAGGCCAATATCCCTGATGAATATTGATGCAAAAATCCTCAACAAAATATGAGCAAATTGAATCTAGTAGCATATCAAAAAGTTAATTCACCATGAGCAAGTAGGCTTCATTCCTGGAATGCAAGCTTGGTTCAACATATGCAAATCAATAAAATTGCTTTGCCACCTAAACAGAATTAAAGATAAAAATCACATGATTATCTCAGTAGACAAGACAAAACTTTTGATAAAATCCAATGTCCCTTTATGATAAAACACTCAACAAACTAGGCATTGAAGGAACATACCTCAAAATAATAGGAGTCATCTATGACAAACCCACAGCCTATATTATACTGAACAGGCAAAAACTGGAAGCATTCCTCTTGAGAAATGGAACAACGATGCCCGTTCTTACTCAACATCATACTAGAAGTCCTAGCCATAGCAATTAGGCAAGAGAAAGAAATAAAATGCATCTAAATAGAAAAAGAAGAAGTCAAACTACTTCTCTTCACAGACAATATGATTCTACATCTAGAAAACCCTAAAGACTCCACCAGAGGCTCCTGGAACTGATAAATGACTTCAATCCAGGATACAAAATCAATGTCCAAAAATCAGTTGCATTACCATGCACAAATAACATTCAAGCTGAGAGCCAAATAAAGAATGCAATACCATTTCTAATGGACACACACACACACACACCACAATATCTAGTAATATATCTAATGAAGGAGGTGAAAGATCTCTACAAGGATAACTATAAAACACTGCTGAAAGAAATAATAGGTGACACAAACAAATGGAAAAACATTCCAATATCATGGATCGGAGGAATACATAACAGTAAAATAGCCACACTGCCTGAAGCAATTTACAGATTCAGTGTGGTTCCTATCAAACTACTAATATAATATTTCACAAAATCAGAAAAAAAAACTATTCTAAAATTAATATGAAACTCAAAAAACAAAAAGAGCCCAAAGAACCAAAGCAATCCTAAGCAAAAAGAACAAAGCTGGAGACATCACACCCTCTGACTTCAAACTATACTGTAAGGCTGCAGTAACCAAAACAGCTTGATACTGGTACAAAATCAGATACATAGACCAATGGAACATATTGGCAAACCCAGAAATCAACTCACATACCGCCATCTGATCTTTGACAAAGTTGACAAAAATAAGCAGTGGTGAAAGAACTCCCTATTTAATAAATAGTGCTGGAATAACTGTCTTGCCACATGCAGAAGAATGAAACTGTACTCCTACATTTTACTACATAAATACAAAAATTTTCTCAAAATGGATTAAAGATTCAAATGTAAGATCTCAGACTATAAGAATCCTAGAGGAAAACCTAGGAAACACCATTTTGGACATCAACTTTGGGAAAGAATTTCTGACTAAGTCCTCAAAAGCAATTGGAACAAAACAAAAAATTGACAAGTGACCTAATTAGACTAAATAGCTTCTGCAAAGCAAAATAGACTATCAACAGAATAAATAGATAATCTACAGAATGAGAGAAAATATTTGCAAACTATGTATACAACAAAGCTCTAATATCCAGAATCTATAAGAAACTTAACAACAACAAAAAAACCCCATTAAAGGTGGGCAAAGGACATGAACAGACACTTCTCAAAGAAGATATATGTGGGCAACAAGCATGAAAAAATGCTCAACCTCATTAATCATCAGAGAAATGCAAATCAAAACCACAATGAGTTACCATAATTACCAGTCAGAAAGGCCATTATTAAAAAGTCAAAAAATGACAGATGCTGGGAAGGTTGCAGAGAAAAGGGAACACTTATACCCTGCTGGTGCATTGTGGAAAGCAGTTTGGTGATTTCTTGGAGAACTTAAATCTGAACTACCATTCAACTTAGCAATTCCATTATTGGGTATACACCCAAAGGAATATAAATCATTCTATGATAAAGACATGTATACAGGTATTCGTTGCAGCACTATTCACAATAGCAAAGACATAAAATCAACCTAGATGTCCATCAATGGTGGATGGGATAAAGAAAATGTGGTACATATGTACTGTGGAATACTACACAGCCACAAAAAAGAATAAAATCATGTTCTTTGCAGCAACATGGATGGAGCTGGAGGCCATTATTCTAAGTGAATTAATGCAGGAACAGAAAACCAAATACGACATGTTCTCACTTGTAAGTGAGAGCTAAGCATTGAGTACTCATGGACGTAAAGATGAGAATGATAGACACTAGGAACTACTGGTGGGGGAAGGAGGAAGGCGCAAGTGTTGAAAAATTAGCTATTGGATACTCTGCTTGCTACCTGGGTGATGTGATCAATTAAACCCCAAAGCTTAGCATCCCACAATATGCCCATGTAACAAACCTGTGTTTGTATCCTATTAATCTTAAATACAAGTTAAAATTGTTTTTAAAAAGTCTGCAGCAAGCCTGAGCAAGAAAAAAGAAAATGATAGAAAATAAGCACACAGTGTAAAGGAAAATAACTACAGATATACCTATTTTAAATAAAAACATTATTATGGGCAACTGTATAAGAATATAGTTGATAGTACATGAGAAGACATGACATATCTGGAAAAATATAACCTGCTCAAAGTAGGAAATTTGAACAGGTCAGTAAACAGTAGTGCTGACAAGATGACTACAAAAGACCTTTCTGCCACCAAAACTTTAAAACCCTTAGTCTGTTTCGCAGAAAATTTTAGAGAAAATTAATCTTACAGTTTACTTTTTAGAAAAGTAGAAGAGCTTCTGGCTTATTTAATGAGATTAGTGCAATCTTGATTCTTATATGAGATAAATAAACTTAAAATAATTTTAATAAATTATTAAAATAAAAATAAAATTATAAGCCAATTTCACCTGTGAATGTACATTCCAATATTCTAAATGAAATATTAGCTAATCAAAAATTTGGCTATTAAATAATAATTCATTGTTCAAATCAAGTTTATTCCAGGAAGTACTAAAGTCTCAACACAGAGAAAATATAACAACAGCATTCACTATATTAATAGGCAAAAAATATGACTATTTCAACTGATGCAGCAAAAGCATTTGATAAATTTAAACATTAAATTATTAAATGAATTAATTAATATACACAGAAATATGTTAAAATCTTGAGAGGCTATGCTAATATAATATGTTCTAGGAATCTAGGACAAGTTTAGAATTTATTAATGGCTTAGTTCCTTAATTTAATTTACTATAATTTTATTGAAGTTGATCTTCCATCCCCAGAAGTCCATTTAAAAAAGCAGCATTTTTAAATACAAAATGACTAGGCAGAAAATGGTCACAGGAGAGGATGGGTTTTAGCTGCAGTCCTGCAAATGGCCTACAGCAGAACCAGGGAAATCAATACAAAGATGATTTTAAGCCAAGCTACAGACCTTTAGTTGCCTGGACAAATTTACTCTTTCATTTCCTAAACAATAAATCCCTATAACTTTTAATGTTTGCTTTAAAAAAAATGTAAAAGTTTTGGAAACAGATCCCGCTATTTTATTAGGAAAAAGATCCTACTTCCCAGACACGCATGAACACTTTGGTATACACTTTGGCCTATAGCCCAAATTACACCCTCCAGCATTTAAATAGTTTTCAAATTAGCCAGGCATGTATGAGGAGACGGGTGAATTAATAAGGAGTGGTTTGATTCTGTGATCTGGGGAGAGAGTAATGGTTAGGGATATTAAAGACAAAGCACATCTGTGTTCCATCAGTTTGTAATCCCTAATTAGACTACACCTCTTATCATCATAACATTAACTGCATGACTGGAAAAACAGAAAAGATATTTTACATATGAGACAGAGTAATATCTGACAAGAAACACTCTCATGGCAAACTATATGGAACAATTTGCATGGCCCATAAGTATACAGAGAAGTATTTGTATATTTATATACAAAATATAAAAGATATTATATTTTGTTATTGTAGGGTATTATATAGTCATTACCATGATCCACCGTCTCATATTTATCTTGCTTTCAGTTTACAACAGGTTGTTAGAATCTTCACTCCATGGTTTATCACAGAAACCTCAGATAAAAATAGAAACAAGGTTGCCTGTATTTTACCTATCTGGAAGTTCAGTATCAGAGAGTGCGAGTTATTTATCCTTAGTCTCGTAGGTATTAAGTGGCAGAACTGGTACTCACAATGCTTGTGGTGGGATACTGCAGTAGGCATCTATGGAATTAGTTGTGTCTTCTAATGAGTTGTGTCTGTCAGTGTCCCTCTCCTCATTCAACAGGATGCTCTGAACTCTGAAGGTGCCATGCTACAATAATGAGTTCCATCCCTGGAACTTGGGGGCTTGGGGCAAAGAGAGAGATGGCACGCTCTCTCCAGAGGGATGAAGGTGTGATGGGTAAACCTTTATAACTCTTGGCATCTAAAATCAAGCAATCAATGGACTGAAGAGAAGAAGTAAAGAAACAGTCCCAAGAAAAATGGCTGAGAATGAAACATTTAACAGTAAGCAGACACAAGTAAGCAGTTCTATGGCATTTCAGCCTGTGCTTCCTATCACATCTAAGGTTTGGCTGCATTTTTGTTATTCCTTCAGGTTAATTGCCTAATTCTTTCTTCAATTATACTTGTTAAATTCTTCCAATAAACTCCCTTTGTGTTTAAGCATTAGATGAAGTAAGTTTTTAAAGTGACTTAATACGGCTTTGCACTTTCTGGTTCCAGTAGGTGTTTAAAGATGAAATGTTCTCTAATGAGGTATTCAGACACCACCTCCCATATTTAGAAACTTCTCAACTGTAGTTTTCTTGATGTAAGTTATATATTCTCCCCTAGCTCTTTACTTACTCCCTCCTCAGTTACTGCTGTGTGAAACTTATATGGGTCCCATATGGGTCTTATATGTAAGTCCCATTGCCTATCCAATGGGTTCTGTTGGATAGAACATAATATGAACCTTCCTAGTCTCTCTGTTTCATGCATGACCCATATCTGATTCACTGGAATCCTTCACATCCCCTTTGACCTAATAAACTCTGGGATGGAGGCAGACCTCACAATCCTTGGGCTCATTCATCAACAGCTAACCACCCTGCCTGTAGCTCATTTAATTTGTCAGGTAGGAGTCACATTCCAGTCTACTGGGTTTTTTATACTGTGTGTTCACATGTTAAGTTCACCAAGTAGTCTCACCGAGGCTCCTCTAACTAGTTTTCAGGTAAGAATGGGCACCGCAAATCTCCCCATTAGTGGCAACACATTAGCAGAGCTCTTTCCTAAGGAATCATCTTTAAAAATTCCCTTCCTATTGAAAGAATCAAGCATTTTGCTTATTTTTTCTGTGTAAACTATACCTCAGGGAAGTCAAATAGTTAATGAGGGTAAGTTTTACTCCATAACAGTATTACAGATAATGAATAAAGAAGAAATAGGACACAATGTTAATTTTAAATCCTTAATGATGTAGTTGATCTAGGAAATGATCATTCATAGTTGTTACCAACATAAAAAGAGAAACCACCAGATGTTATATATTTCCTAGTAGAAGTATATACCACCACCTCTGAAGTGTTCTTGCCAACATTTTATTTTGAATTAGATCAATCTCCTAGATTTAACTACCAGGTTACAGGAAATACAGGGGATGGAAGAACTTGTTAAAAGACACCATGAAGAAGTGGTTATTAAAGTTTAGAGTGTAGGGAACCTTACAGGACAAATGATCTGATTTTTTAAGAACCAAAAAATTGCAAAGGGAGAAAAGCAAGCATGAAAAAATATTGAGAGACTTAGTAAAAATAATCAAATGCAATGTATGATTCTTATTTGGATTCTGATTCAAATGAAAGACTTTAAATAAAATGTGTAAGATGACAACATTGAAACACTGACTTCCAATTTGAGAATTATTTTTAATATTTAGATGTGATAATAAATGAAATCATAGCTATGTGTCCCGACCTGCAGGACAGTTGAACGGGCCCTGGAAGGGGGAGTGGGAATGGAGGAGACAAGAAAACACGAGAAATAAAGACAAGACAAATAGCCTGATCAAGTCTCGTTTAATGGTGGCAGTGCAATGCCTTATATAGACTGGCAGAGGAAGAGGTTGGGCCAGGGCGGTGACAGGAGGCTGGGCTTACTCAAATTACAATCGCGCATGCGCCGTGGGTTTGTACTTTTCCCGGGCACGGGATCGCGCCTGCGCCCTAGGCTGCATATCTTCCTGGGCGGGAAAATGTTTGCGCGCGCGCGGAAAGGTTGGCGCGCGCGGGAACAGTTTAGGCGCGCGCGGGAAAACTTAGGCTCGTGCGGGAAAAGCTTTGGGCGCGCGCGAAACAGTTTAGGCGGGCGCGGGAAGGGTCCGCAATAAAGAACCCGGAAATGTGCTGTCTTGTCTCTGCTTTGCGGAGATCAAGCAACAGAGGTCGGCTNATGCCTTATATAGACTGGCAGAGGAAGAGGTTGGGCCAGGGCGGTGACAGGAGGCTGGGCTTACTCAAATTACAATCGCGCATGCGCCGTGGGTTTGTACTTTTCCCGGGCACGGGATCGCGCCTGCGCCCTAGGCTGCATATCTTCCTGGGCGGGAAAATGTTTGCGCGCGCGCGGAAAGGTTGGCGCGCGCGGGAACAGTTTAGGCGCGCGCGGGAAAACTTAGGCTCGTGCGGGAAAAGCTTTGGGCGCGCGCGAAACAGTTTAGGCGGGCGCGGGAAGGGTCCGCAATAAAGAACCCGGAAATGTGCTGTCTTGTCTCTGCTTTGCGGAGATCAAGCAACAGAGGTCGGCTAATTCCTGGCCTCATGGCTCCGGACAGCTTTGTTTGAAAAAATGACCTTTATATTTAAAGGTATATAATGACATATTTATGGTCAAATTGATACTGATATTTGGGCTATGTTTCATAATGATGCTGAGGAACTTGAATCCAGCCTGTTTCCTTCAGAGCCTAATGATGAAATTACTATCTTGCAGTGAAGAAGGAAATGTATAGAAATAAGGGATTTGTCAGAAAAGTGTTCTGAGCAGTTTTATAGATTTGTGAGGGCCATGTAGATGGGTAGTCAGTGATAAGTTAGAAAGCAGGTTAGAGCCAAACCTTGGAGGGCCTTAAAAAATAGGGTGGGTAATGTGAACAAAATCATTATTTGAATATGTAGGGCACTATAATTTTCTGTACCAAAACTTTGTGATATAATTCAGTGATAATTTAAGTGCTATTCACCATGGTTTGTCAAAATAATAGAAGCTTCCTTTGATAGAAGATGAATTTTGAAAACGATTAGACCTATGGAAAATGAATAATGAATTTTAATAACCATTTCTTAATAGTGACAGGAATGCTTTTTCATAATTTTATTGTGGTCACCTGGATTATACACTTTCAATCTTAAAACCCTGGAGAACCACAGTTAAAAGATAATGTATTTGTTCTGTACCCTATGTAGAGAAGAGCTGAGCCCATGTTTTCCTAGTGTTAGAGCTACTTGGCCTGCAAAATAGATGTTATTGTATAAATTGGAATATGATTTGTATAAATTGGAATATCATTTGATTTGATCCTGAAAGATTTATTTTAATATCAAGATCAAGAGTCAAATGTTATTTTTACCCAGCTTCTCAGGTATGCCATGTTTAAGCCTCTTACAATTCGTGCATAACTGAAAGGAGATGCAGATTTGTTCTAGAGTTGAAAAAGAAGTTAGAAACTTGGGTTCCAGAGTAAAGTCATAAGCCTAGTAACTGAGTGACTGCTGAACATGTGAAAGAGTCAGTAGGACTGCTGAGCACTATTGCTGGACTTTATTCAGAAGTAGATGCCGTTTACAAATTTTTCAGCCTAGATTTGTATACATACCCACATCTTCTCTGTGACATTTTGCGGTTTTGATAATATATTTCTTTTAGAAATTCTTCTCTCCTTTGCCTACATGGCACAGTTCATTTTCATCTTCTGGGCTGTCAGGAACATCTTCTTAAGTGTCAGTATTTCAAAGGCTCTGTCTTTGATTCTTTTTCTCATGTGATGTATTCTTTCAAGGGTGGCAATGTAGCGTCACAATTAAAAGTACAGAATTTCAAGTTAGGGAAACCTTGAATATTAGCTCTGTCACTTTCTGCTTTGTAATCTTGGAAAACTTAATACCTCCAGTGATCTTGGAAAATTTAATATTTCTAGTCTCATTTTCTTGTCTATAAAAATAAGCCACCTTCTTTCACCTCCCAGAATTGCTGGGATGTTAAAATGAGATATTATATAAAGCCCTTATTATAGTGCTTGGCACATAGAAGATGCTGAATAAACAGTACTAAAGATTATTCACTTTTTTCGACTTCAAACTGTGTGCTTATGACTCTGTATCTTTAGCTAAATCTTTTCAATTGGGCTCCAAATCTCAATATGCAATAGTCTATTTTAGTGGTTTCCAAATGCCAATTTGTAGCTTGCTGTAAGTCAGTGATTGGCATTATACTGGTACAAGAGGAATTGAAAACGATAAGGACTCTTGGTTGATTTTTAAAATAAAGGCAAATTTAATTAATTTAATAAATTGCCTTTTATATTGACTCACTTTTAATTTTCATATTGAACTACCCTTTTATAAAAATGAAATGTTGTTATTAGTAGATGACAGGGTTTTGTTTTGATGTATCTTGACTTAGCAAAATAAAAGTTGGCAGTCTTTAATTGATTTCTCAAATTTATATGAATTATGCTGGCATGTGAACACTTAAAGCTTAGGAACCTCTCATCCATTGGACAACTTTACTTGAATAAACCATGAACACCTCAAATTCAACACTGTAAAAAGTGTATTTCTTATTTCCTCCTCCCTCTACACATAAAACCCTACTTCCTTTTTATTCCCTATCCTAAAGGATGTCATAATCATTCATTCCAGTCAGTCGTCGGAAGATCTGAGTCATCCTCAAAGCCCTCTTAGGTGGTGGTACCCTTATATTCAATTGATTGCTAAATCCTTCAGTTCTATCTCTTGACATTTCTTGATTCATGCCCATTGCCACTATCATTATAGTTTTTTTTTTGTTGTTGCAATTGTTTTCTTTCTATCTCCAGACTCTTGCCATTCCAATTTGTCTTACCCTAAGCTGTCAGAAACTTCTTTTACTTTACTGCCTGAAATCCTTCAAGATCCCCCATAACCTTTGGGGTTAAGCATTTTAGTGCAGCCCAAATGTCCCTCCCTTCCCATCTATTACTTGACCTTCACATGGATCCCTCATGCCTGCTGTTATTAACTACTTGCATCTATATTGCCCTGGGATCTTTGGACATTCAGTTCCGCCTGCTGGTAAATATCCTTCTCTCCTCATTTAGAAAATTCCAATTAGTTATTCAAGATTCAGTTCACATATTCTTCCATCCCAAGCCTTCCCATACACCCCAGTCTGAGTCTTGCATCTCTCTTCTCTGGCCCAAACCTCTGTCATAGTAACCAAACACAAGGTGATGCAATTTTTGAGGTACATAACTAGGTTTCCTTCTCATCTGTGGAAACTGCTGTTGGGAATCACACCTTGCACCTCTGTGTTTCAGTGCTTAATACAATCCTTGATACACTTAGGTGTCCAATAACTCTTAGCCGCATAAATGACTATAAACCTTATATTATAGAGTTAAAGCTTCTATTAGACTACATTTCTGCTCCCAAGAGTCCTGCAGACCAAAATGTTAACCCAAAATGGTGGAAACCCATAGTCATTGTATTTATTTTATAGTAGGGAATTGAAGCACATAAAACAGTATTGGTGTATTTACACATCTTTATATTATTTAATTTCATTATTGAATGAAAGTGTTTGGCTGAGGGTATGAATAGGGGTTGAGCAGAGGGAAGAGGATGCCTACTATTTACCATGGCTACACAACCCTAGACCAAGATTTGTTTGTGAATATGCCCCTTTCTTTTAGGTACTAAAGCATGTGTCTTATGCTATGTGCAGAAATAACCACACACACACACACACAGACACACACACACGCACACACATTTATTTATTTAAAAAGATTATCAAGTGAGAGCAGTTGATCCAATAGCCTCTCTTCTTGATAAGAGTCCTAAAAATCTTAATAATAATCCAGTATTTTCCTAAAGGATGGTCCTTGCTGTGAATTCTACCTAAAGACTCAGAGGGGACCCAAAGCAGTATCTGGTGCTTATCCGCAACTGTGCCTTCCACACTCCGTTGTGCTGTCCTGTCCAAACGGTGTTTATGAGAAAGAAACTCCCTTACCTCCTCATAGTGGGTAAGTTTGTTGAAAGGCTTTTACTGTCTAAGCCTGATCAAAGGCTTATATTTTCTTATATGTAATTGGTGACATCATATATGTTCTTGATGGCATGAAAATACATTGGCGCTATATTAGTGAGAATGTGTAGATCTGCAGTTAATAAACACCCAACTAAGCTATTGAGACAATTCTCTTATATTACAAAGAGTCTGGAGGAAGCAGTAAGTTAGTTCACCAGCTTAGTAATGTCATCAAGGACCCTATTTCTTTGCACTTTCATGGGCCTCGGCATATTTAATTTTTGTCCTCCTTTATTGCATCATGGTGGCAAGATGGTTGTTGATGTTCTGAGCATCACTATGACTCAACATCATCCCAAGTAGAAGGGAAGCAAAAGGGAACATTAAATCATGGTTGGTAAGACTAATCATAATTCAGTCCTTGGGATTGGGCATATTATCAACCCAAACATAATTGAGCTTGTGTTAGCCAGAAAGAAGGGAGAGAATAGCTGTTATGTAGGCAATTAACATTGTCTACTACATATAATTCTTCTCGTTTAACTATATGAAATGTAACAGAGTTACATAAAGGCTCCACCTTGAAGTTTACTTCTGCTCTATCTGTACCCAGGGCAACCTCACTTCTCCCTTTTCCCCCTTGACTCTCCATAACGTAACCTTTCCTTCTCATGACAACTCTCTGTCCCCACCCAGTGGATTTGAGCAAGTCCTACTATATATTTATTACTACATATTAGGTTGAATGACATGAACTTACCAATGTTAACATATTCTTCTCACGAAAATTTCATAATTTACCCAAATAACTTGGGATTAATAGAAAATGAAACACCATGGATAGCAAGTGAATATAATCTGCTTAAAATTCCAGAGAATGTCTTCAACAGTGGAAAAAATCTATCCAATTTACAAATTGAACAAGTATAAGACATTTGACATCTTCATTTGGGAAAAGGAAAAAGTCATCTGCTAATAACACTTAATCATATTCTTAGAGAGTGTCAATAGTGGGCAAGGAGATATCTATTTTTATTTCTATAATTTGAGTAGGTTTATTCAGTCCTGTCCCACAGAGAGAGAAAATATATTGCCTTATGAATTTTTTAAAATAATGTGAACTGCTATTTACCTTATGACTTCTATCTCTCCCAGCTGTGGATACCACAATGGCTATATATTTTTTTAAAAACATGAAGTTCAATGGAGACTAATTAATCCTTCTACAGCAGAACACTTAAAATTAAAAAAAGATGAGTGGAAAAATCCAGCCCAGTAGTGAAAGATAAGTGTCTCAAACACCCAAACATGGAGAAGATCCAGCACTTTGCAGAGAGCTATAGCCTGACTTTGTAACAGGAGAGGAAGTCATCTGGAAAATGACATTTCTCACACACTGTCTGTAAGCCAATCTCCTGGGTGGGAGTATCAGGTTAAGCAACCCTTGCCGTTCTCTCATTTCTATGAATGTAACAAGACTCTGGCAATAGAATCATTCTTTTGTTCAGTGGTTTCCCACCTGCTGCTCACAAACTGCTAAAGTCATCCTCTTCCTCAATGTCTTCCCCACCAAGTTTCACATACTTAGTCTGATATGTCCCTTGGGTCGACAAAATAGATCAATAGTATCAGAAGTCAGCCTGTAATTCAGCCAAATAAAAAATAAAGCAGAGTGGCAATTATTAAAATGGAGGCCATTTAATAGCTGGACGAAGAGAGCATGAACACTGTTAAGGAGGTTAACGAGTGGGAGGAAAGAAAGAGGACTGGAAATAAATGCACAAATGACAAAACAGAAGTGAAGATTTTCAGAAAACAAAAGCTTAGAGAGCCAGCTTTGTTACACACAAAGAATAGCAAAGTAAGATAAAAGCATTATGATAGTTGGGAAAATATAGATTCCAGTTTTGGCTTCACCAACAATTGATGGAATTGTGAACAAGCCACTTAATCTTTACTTTTAAAAACATCTTTATTGAAATATAGCTCACATTCTATAACATTCACCAGCTTAAAGTGTACAATTCAATGCTTTCTGTTATATTCACAGAACTGAACAAAAATTAACACAATCTAATTTAGAGTGTTTCATCACCCCGAAAAAAAACCACATACCCATTAGCAGTCATTCATTCCCTAATTCTTTACTCTTCCAACCCCTGGCAGTCACTAAGCTACTTACTCTTTCCAAAGATTTGTCCATTCTGAACATTTTTTTTTGTAAATGGAGCCATGTATTATGTGGACTTTTATGACTGCTGCTTTCACTTAATATAATGTTTTAAGATTCATCCATGTTGTAGCATGTATTAGTACTTTATTCCTTTTTATTGCCAAATAATATTTCATTATATGGATATATGATATTTTATGTATCCATTTATCACGCAGTAGGTATCTGGGTTTTTTCCTCTTTTTAGATATTGTGGATAATGTTGCTGTGAGAATTCATGTAAAGGCTTTTTAAAGCCAATTAAATCTTGCTGTAACTTCATTTGTAAAACAGAACTAGAGTTTATGCTCTATGTTTGTAAGTTTGAAGAAATCATTTCAGATGTCTTATTGATTTATGCCATAGGTATAGAAGGATACAATATAGATATGTTTTCAGTTGATATTTCTGAAAACACAATTAGCAATAGCACATTTTAATTCTAGCTTTCAGTTAGTAAATAGATGAGAGCTCTTTAAATATTGGCTGATTAATAGACCCTTTGATTTTCTTTTGTGTTTATGTATCTATCCATTCATCCAATAGTTATCAAATACTTATGAGTGCCAATTCTGTGCTTTTCCCGCAAGATACACAATGGTAAATAAGAAAGAACCTACACATAAGGAATTCATATTCTGGTAGAGGAGAAAGGATATGTGTACAAATCAGTGAAATACATGGTAGAAAGTGAGAATGACCTTTAATGAGACTCAGATATAGCCTCAGTGAGTTCAGAGATTCTTTGCTCACAACAATATTTCAACAAATTGTTTTCCCAGTTTATCTCAACAAATTCTTATTGGTATTTCAATAAGAATTTGTTGAGATGAATTAAAAAAAGCGATATTTATTTAGGTATGGAAAATTTAAAGGATCCAAGTAGGAAGTAATTGCTGTTTAAAGATGCTATTGTTAAAGATCTTACAGTGGTGCATAATAATTGCCAAAGAGATCTGAAAGTGGTGGTAGCAGCTAGTTCCAGAAGCCCAAATCCTGTGCCTTATGGAGCTATATGATTATACTTTGACACACACACAAAAATCACCCTACATTGCTGTCCAGTTTATTTGAATGTACTTTGCACATTGTATTACGGTTCTCTAGAGAGACAGAGCTAATGTAATATATAAAGGGGAGTTTATTAATATTAACTCACATGATCACAGGGTCTCACAATAGGCCATTTGCAGGCTGAGGAGCAGGGAAAACCAGTCCGAGTTACAAAACTGAGGAACTTGGAGTCTGATGTTCAAGGGCAGGAAGCATCCAGCACAGGAGAGAGATGTAGGCTGGGAGGCTAGGCCAGCCTTTCTTTTTACATTTTTCTGCCTGCTTATATTCTAGCCTCATTGGCAGCTGATTACATTGTACCCACCCAGCTTAAGGGTGGGTCTGCCTTTCTCAGACCACTGACTCAAATGTTAATCTCCATTGGCAACACCCTCACAGATACACCCAGGATCAATAATTTGCATCCTTCAATCCAATCAAGTTGACACTCAGTATTAATCATCACACACACCAACATCTCCTTGGAAATAATTGTCACCTTTCCTTTTCTATCATTCTACCAAATATTCTGGAGGTCAACTAAAAATCCTTATAAAGGAGGTAATGTCTGAAACTACAAAGCAATAAGAGAAATGAATTTTGTTAATTCATGTATCTTAATCCAGTTGCTATTTTACAAATAATCCCAAGAACTTACCATCAGGGAATACTGCTGTATATCATATTTCCTTTTCTCAGAACTGATAACAACATTTGATACACTGAGAAGTTTTGGTGATTTGGTTAATTTATTAAAAATAATACAAATACGTATACCAAAGATGCAATGTATTGGTTGCACATTGACTTGAAATAGCTTGATCATGGTATCCTGCAAAACTGATGCATTCCAATCATAACTATTATCTGTTTCTTTTCCTGAGAAACAATATTAAAATGCATTCATTTGTAACAGAATGCTTTGAGATACCACATCTGTGAATATTAGAATTTATCAAGAGTATCCTTTTAGTATAGTAGCAATCAATCATGGCTTCCAGCTTCATCCATGTCCCTGCAAAGGACAAGATCTTATTCCTTTTTATGGCTGCATAGTATTCCATGGTGTATATGTACCACATTTTTCTTTATCCAGTCTATCACTGATGGGCATTTGAGTTGATTCCATATGTTTACTATTGTGAAAAGTGCTGCAATAAACATATGTATGTATGTATCTTTATAATATAATGATTTGTATTCCTTTGGGTGTATACCCAGTAATGGGATTGCTGGGTCAAATAGTATTTGTAGTTCTAGATCCTTGAAGAATTGCCACACTGTCTTCCACAACGGTTGAACTAATTTACATTCCCACCAACAATGTAAAAGTGTTCCTATTTCTCCATAGCCTCGCCAGCATCTGTTGTTTCTTGACTTCTTAGTAATCACCATTCTAACTGGTGTGAGATGGTATCTCATTGTGGCTTTGATTTGCATTTCTCTAATGATCAGTGATGTTGAACTTTTTTTCATATGTTTGTTGGCTGCATAAATGTCTTCCTTTGAGAAGTGTCTGTTCATGTCCTTTGCCCATTTTTTGGTGGGGTTGTTTTTTTCTTGTAAATTTGTTAAGTTCCTTGTAAATTCTGGATATTAGACCTTTGTCAGATGGGTAGATCGCAAAAATTTTCTCCCATTCTGTAGGTTGCCTGTTCACCCTGATAATAATTTCTTTGTTGTGCAGAAGCTCTTTAGTTTAATTAGATTGCATTTGTTAATTTTTGTTTTTGTTTTAATTGCTTTTGGTGATGTCATCATAACATCTTTGTCCATGCCTATGTCCTGAATGTTATTGCCTAGATTTTCTTCTAGGATTTTTATGGTTTTGGGTTTTGCATTTAACTCTTTAATCCATCTTGAGTTAACTTTTGTATAAGGTTTATAGAAAGTGTCCGGTTTCAGTTTTCTGCATATGGCTAGCCAGTTTTCTCAGTATCATTTATTAAATAGGGAATGCTTTCCTTATTGCTTGTTTTTGCCAGATTTGTTGAAAATCAGATGATTGTAGATGTGTGGTCTTATTTCTGAGATCTCTATTCTGTTCCTTTGGTATATGTGTCTGTTTTGGTACCAGTATAATGCTGCTTTGGTTACTGTAGCCTTGTAGTATAGTTTGAAGCCAGGTAGCATGATGCCTCCAGCTTTGTTATTTTTGTTTAGGATTGTCTTGGCTATATGGGCTCTTTTTTTTTGTTTCATATGAATTTTAAAGTAGGTTTTTCTAATTCTGCGAAGAATGTCAATGGTAATTTTTTGGGAATAGCACTGAATCTATAAATTACTTTGGACAATGTGGCCATTTTCATGATATTGATTCTTTCTATCCACAAGGATGAAATGTTTTTCCATTTGTTTGTGTCCTCTCTTATTTCCTTGAACAGTGGTTTGCAGTTCTTCTTGAAGAGTCCTTCATATCCCTTGTTAGGTGTATTCCTAGGTATTTTATTCTCTTTGTAGCAATTGTAAATGGAAGTTCATCCATGATTTGGCTCTCTGCTTGTCTATTGTTGGTGTATAAGAATGCTTGTGATTTTTGCACATTGATTTTGTATCCTGAGACTTTGCTGAAGTTGCTTATTAGCTTAAGGAGCTTTTGGGAGAGGTCAATTTTTAAGAAGTGACTTCCTAAATAGATAGGTTTTGTTAAGTATACAGCCACTCTCATTGGGAAGAAACATGGGTAAGTTGGGAAAAGAGTACCCATTTTACTGAATAATTCTGGAGAAAAATCAAATGACCTTGAAAATGGGTTCTGCCATACATTTGTTGAGAATAGGTGTAACTATCCCCACACCCCGTCAAGAAATCTTACTCTGATTTATCTAGTCAGTTCCTTCTAACACTTTTCTACAGTAACCATTCCAAACTTTTCTTTTTTTCTTCAAACTCCAACCTGACTAAACTCATTTCTGCCAATGATATACTCATTCTCAGAATAACTTTAATGATAATAAAGAAAATGTAATTCATTAACTAGAGAGCCTCTTAATTTCTTCCAACACATAAATGTCCCTTCTGTTCAATGGAAGAGAATAGAGGTCTCAGAAGTAAGACCACACATCTACAATCATCTGATCTTCAACAAACCTGGCAAAAACAGTGAATGGGGTATAACTATACCCATTCACCCTTCTCTCTTCCTGTGATAACTGAAAATCATCTCTCCTTTCTAAAGCTTATCTTAGTACCTATCCTCTAAGTCTCTTTTTGGGATGGATATTCTCTGTCTGACCCTTGGTGTCCACTTTCCACCATTTTCTCCTGCTCTTGTCCCAAGAGACTGATCTATATGACCTGTATAAATGCTACCTCGCCGCTGGCATTTGGTTGGACGTGGTCAATGGAAGTCACCAACATTTGATTAGAGATTAGGAGAATGGTGAGGCCGCGATATTTATTCCTCTTTTCCAAGCTGCAGAGTTGGCATCACTGTGTTCCTGCATCAAAGGCCACAGCACTTACACTGGGAAGTTGGCTCCTATAGCTACATACATAACATACATTTCTCAAAGTCTTTGGTAACCATCTCTTTCTTTTTTTTTTTTTTTTTGGCAGAGTCTTGCTCTGTTGCCCAGGCTGGAGAGCAGTGGCCTGTGATCTCGGCTCACTGCAACCTCCACCTCTTGGTTTCAAGTGATTCTCCTGCCTCTGTCAGCCAAATAGCTGGGATTACAGGCACGTGCCATCACGCCCAGCCAATTTTTGTATTTTTAGTAGAGATGGGGTTTCACCATATTGGTCAGGCTGGTCTTGAACTCCTGACCTCAAGTGGTCCACCTGCTTTGGCTTCCCAAAGTGCTAGAATTACAAGCATGAGTCACAGTGCCTGGCCATGTTTCGTTTCTTATCAGGCATAGCTGAGGAACCTGTTGCTGATACCAGGAGTGCATCACTGTCTTCGGTTTCTTTCCCTTATTCTATCCATAATTTTGTCAATGGATCATTCATTAACTCACTTTGTTTCCCTGCTTTTTTTTTGAGTTGCTGCTACTTGACAAGACCCTGACTGATACACTTCCTTCCTACTTACTTAAGAACTATTCTCTGTCAAAAAAATTATTACAAACTTGGAAATAAGGACAAAGGAAGAACAACATGATCTTTCATTGTCTTATAGGTGTTTGCTTTATTGGTCTACCCAAGGATTATCCAAGGGGATGTACTTTGTTCACCTCACGGTTTATTATGGAGTAGACATGCTTAGTGAAGTTACATGCTAATTTATGTATTCTTGCTCTATAATGTTACAAATAATTTCTGTCGAAGTTTTCTCTTTCATAAAAAGATAACTCCAAAGCTTCCAGGTTTTTTAGGCTATTAATAAATTTCACAATGTAACAATCTTATCCTCACATTCCTTTGTTAAATTTCTTATAATACATCAGCTGTTCAAATCACTTTGAGTAGGTCTTAACATTTTCCTGGTTACCTCATTAATCAATGAATTAAATGATGCCTTTAATACATGTTTACTTTATATTTGCATTAGAATCCAGATTTTACCTCTATGAAAATTCCGCTTTAGCACCTCTTTTGAATATCTTTCCTGTCTTATCCCCACAGCTTCAATCTTTCCTTATCTATTGGTTCCTTCACTTATGCATTTGAGCATCCTCAAATCTCTATCATTAGAAAAGCAACTAACCAACCAACCAACAAACAAAAAACCCAAAGCCTCCTGCATTTCCACCTATACTTTATGCTTCTTGCAAGAGTTGCTGTCATACACATGAATTGTTCGTTTCTTCATTTCATATTTACTTCTCCTTCTACTGACTTGATTTCTTCCTCCATGATTCTAATGAAACTCCTCATGTCAAGGCAGTTAACGACCTCCTTATTCAATTTAATAAACATATTAAGTTCTAAAGCTGTTCAATTTCATCATTCTGTTTGACTATGCTGTCTCTTTTCGTTATATATATATTTATTTATTTATTTTTCGTAGAATCTTGCATTATTGATTTCATTTTCTTTTTTTTCTTTTCTTTCTTTTTTTTTTTTTTTTGAGACAGAGTCCTGCTCTGTCACCCAGGCTGGCATATAGTAGCGCAATCTCGGCTCACTGACATCATCACCTCCCGGTTCAAGCAATTCTCCTGCCTCAGCCTCCTGAGTAACTGGGATTACAGGAATATGCCACCAAACCTGGCTAATTTTTTTTGTATTTTTAGTACAGACAGGATTTCACCATTTTGGCCAGGCTGGTCTCGAACTCCTAACCTCAGGTGATCCACCCAACTTAGCCTCCCAAAGTGCTGGGATTACAGGCATGAGCCACCGTGTCTAGTCTCTTTTTTCTTTCTGGTTGAAATTTTAAGCCTTTTTGTTGCTTTTAAGGGTGGTTGTACTTGGCCAGGCATGGTGGCTCACGCCTGTAATCCCAGCACTTTGGGAGACCGAGGCAGGCGGATCACCTGAGGTCAGGAGTTTGAGACCAGCCTGATCAACGTGGAGAAACCCTGTCTCTACTAAAAATACAAAATTAACTGGGCGTGGTGGCACATGCCTGTAATCCCAGCTATTTGGGAGGCTGAGGGAGGAGAATCGCTCGAGCCCAGGAGGCGAAGGTTGCGGTGAGCCGAGATCCCGCTACTGCCTGCCAGCATGCCAGTCTGGGTGACAGAGCGGGACTCGGTCTCAAAAAAAAAAAAAAATTAAAAAAAAAATAAGCGTGGTCATGCCTCAAGATTTTTGCCTGAGCCTTCTTTTCCTTCTTTTCTTTCTTTCCAGTTTGATCTTTTATTTTCTCCTGCTTGGAGTAAAGTGAGAAAGTGAGGAGGAAAAATAGCCCAGGGATTTTATTAGTTGGAATTCCACAATTTCTTTTAACTTTATATTTTGATATAACTTAGACTTGATGTAAACGTTGCAGAAATAGAGTTATTGTATACCCCTCTCTCAGTCTCTCCTAATATTAACATCTTCCGTCACCATAGTACAATACTTGACACCAGGAAGTTGGCATTGATACAATACTATTAACTACAGACCTTATTTGGGTTCGCTAGTTTTCTCACTAATGTGTCCTCTTCTTCTAGAATCTAATCCAGGATTCTACACTGAATTAATTGTCATAAATTCTTAGTCTCCTCCAGTTGGTGATGGGTCCTCAGTCCTTCCTTGTCTTTCAAGATCTTGACACTTTGAAGTGTACTGGTCAGTCATTTTGTAGAATGTCCCACAATCTGCACTTATTTGAAGTTTTCTAGGATTAGACTGAAGTATGCCTTTTTGGAAAAAACACCAGAGAAGTAGTGTATCACATCAGAATTTATATAACATCCATAACATCCATAGATTTTCTGACTAGTGATGTTAACTTTGCTCATTTGGTTAACGTGATGTCTACCAGACTTCTTCATGGAAAAGCAACAACATTACTAATCATTAGAGAAATGCAAATCAAAACCGCAATGAGATACTGTCTCACATTAGTCAGAATGGCTGTTACTAAAAGGTCAAAAACAATAGTTCCTGGAGAGGCTGTGCAGAAACGAACACGCTGATATACTGTTGGTGGGAATGTAAATTAATTCAGCTACTGCGGAAAGCGGTTTGGAGATTTCTCAAAGAACTTAAATTGGAAATACCATTTGACACAGTAATGGTAATAATTACTGGGTATATATACAAAAGAAAACAAATCAGACTGAGCGCAGTCATTCATGCCTGTAATTTTAGCATGTTGGGAGGCTGAGGCAGGTGGATTGCTTGAGCTAGTAGTTGGAGACACCTGGGCAACATGAGGAAACCCCATCTCTACAAAAAATTCAAAACTTAGCTGGGCATGATGGCATGCACCTGTAGTGCCAGTTACTCAGGAGGCTGAGGTGGGAGGATCGCTTGAACCCAGGAGGTTGAGGTTGCAGTGAGCTGAGATCATGCCGCTGCACTCCAGCCTGGTGACAGAGCAAGACCCTGTCACATTAAAAAAAGGGAAGAAATCATTCTACCAAAAGATACATGCACTTGCATGTTCACTGCAGCACAATTTACAATAGCAAAGACATGGAACCAATCTATGTGCCCATCAACAGTGGACTGGATAAAGAAAATGTGGTTCATATACATCATAGAATATTATGCAACCATCAAAAAGAATGAGATTATGTATTTTGCAGCCACATGGATTAAGCTGGGGGCCATTATCCTAAATGAACTAACATAGGAACAGAAAACCAAATACTGCATGTTCTCACTTATAAGTGGGACCTAAACACTGGGTACTCATGGACAAAAAGTTGGCAACAATAGAAACTGCAGATTACTAGAGGTGAGAGCGAGAGAGGGGGCAAGGGTTGAAAAACGAACTATTGGGCACTATACTCAGTACCTGGGTAATGAGATCATCTGTACCCCAAACCTCAGCATCATACAATATATGCTGAGACAGGATCTTGCTGTGTTGCCTAGGGTGGTCCCAAACTCCTGGTTTCGAATGATTATATGACCTCAGCCTCCAGAAGCTAGGATTACAGATGTGCAACACAATGCCCAGCTTCACCAGATAATTTTTAATAACAAAGGGTAAAGTAGTAGTGTTTTTTCCTTCTTATTCTCCATATACTTCACACATGATTCTGTTCTTTTTCACAACTTCAATTACCATTTAATTTAGCTGTCTGGTACAGGCCTAGCTTTATCTACAGAGCACCAGATCTGCACATCCAACTGCTATCAGACATCTTGGATGTCCCAACATATCTCAGACTCCAAATAGCCACAAAAGAACTAAACATTCTTACATTTGCTGCCTCTTCTGTGCTTCCTAAATTATTGAATAGTGCCACCAGCACTAGGTTACTTAAACCAGAAACCTGGACACTTTTTTTGGATTTTCTACCTTACCCTATATATTCAGTTAGACTCTAATTGGGACAATTCTACCTTTTAACTATTTCTCAGATCTATTCTTGTCTGCACCCTAACTCCTACCTTTTGGGTTAGGCTGCAAACATTCAACCTGCCCCTAGTTACCCTCCCTACTTCTGTTTTGCCTGTTCTATGCCATTTATCTAAAGTGCGATTTTAACAATCTCACTTACTTTTAACCCTTAAATACCTCCTATTTCCTTTGGATAAGTCCAAAGTCCATATCATGCTCCTTCATCTTCCAAGCCTGCCTTCTGCTACCATCACATTTCTTGCTATTTAATTCACCAACTCTTTGTTCCAGCCATAGAAGGGGGTATAAAGGCCCAGTGAGACCCAAATACTGAGCTTCATTGAAATAGGCTTGCACTATGTTCTCTACAGAATACAATATTATCAACTAAAGGGGAAGCAGAGGTAACAAAAATAATAAAAATATATTTGCAAATTGTAGTTGATAAACTGAGTTTACATAACAATAGTTTTAATTGGAAGAAATTAAAGCTATTACTTGCAGGCCCCTTGCTGCCCTGTACCTCTTTCTGGCTGTGTCAAGATTGTAAAAACTGGCTGCACTTTACTGGGGCCATTTTTCAGGGTTGTTTATGCAGTTGGTAATCTTGAAAGATGACGTAGCATCTTCTCTTAACTCCAGTCAGAGAGCAAGTCTGCTTCCTCCTTTCTGTGAAAGTGCTGGATTCTCCAGTCTCAGTGTTCCTCAGCAGGGGTGCAGATACTCTGCTTGTGTAGCATCCATCTGAACTCCTCAGTGTCTCCCCCATGGGATTTGGGGCAAGAGGAATCACTGCGAATCTGCAGATGCTCCTACTGCAGGCTGCACTGTGCAAAATAAAATCCTTTGTTTTTTACTCAGGAATTTTATCTCTTTGGCTAACATTCGGGAAGGAACAAAAGGCTAATTTGTTAACTTGTAAATAAAATTCAACTTGAATGTTTTATATTTTTAAAGTAGGTAGTTCTTTTGCTTTCACATCATTGTAAGAAATGTTGATCACATTCCACTTTTCTCCTGAAAAGGAAATCAAAATAACCAATGATGATCCCAGTTAACAACGGCATCTGACACCCCCACTTTGAAGCATTCCTCAGTAGTGATAGGTCAGCATTCTGTATCCACTTTTTCTAATTCACAATCATGATACTTAAGGCTGTGTTAGGAATGTGAAGTCATGTTATTCTCAGATTCTCCAGGGCATCTGAAGTTTAAGTGATTTATTATTTTATTTTTTCAAAAATAAATCAACACCTCTAATGTATTGATACAACCACAATAACATAGATTGTCAGATCCTGGTTAGAGTATTTGAAAGGATGTATGGACAGTGAACTGAATGAGGAAGTCCAAAATTGAACCCAGCTTTTCATTAATTCATTCTGTAGACAATAAGCACCTCCAGATTTCCAGGCACTACTCTAGAAAGTAAGAATATGGAAATACAAGACAAGATCCTTGAAGTCTTGCAAAGCTCACAGCTGAAGAAAGAGACTGACATGCAAACATTTCTAAGATGATGTAATAAGACTTTTGATAAAACTCAGCATACAACTACACTAAAGTGCCCAGTGCACATGAATGCCCACCCACGTTCACACATAAAATACTTTTAACTCCATTATCCAGAAGACACTACTGTTCATAGTTTGGTAGATTTGGTAGATATCGTTTTAGACTAATATTTTTTATCCTGGGAATTCATATACAACATATATATATGTTGTGTATACATATGTATATACTTAATTTAATATATACTTATGAAAGTATATTATATAAACTTAATTTAATATACCATCATATAAGATATATTACATATACTTACATATGTACTTATAAATATATATACTTATGTAACATATATATGATTTTATATATGTAATTAAGAAAACACAATAAATGCTACTAAAATACATGCTGTGCTATAAGTTTATAAATATCCAGAAACCCTTTTCTATGTTCTCTACAGAATACAAGATTATCAACTAAAGGGAAAGCAGAGGTAACAAAATAATAAAATTA
>NW_016806133.1:69151-89224 GCF_001698545.2 Rhinopithecus bieti
AAAAAAAAAAAAAAAAAAAAAAAAAAGAGGACACAGACAAATGGAAGAACATTCCATGCTCATGGATAGGAAGAATCAATATTGTGAAAATGGTCATACTGTCCAAGGTAATTTATAGATTCAATACCATCCCCATTAAGTTACCAATGAGTTTCTTCACAGGATTGGAAAAAACTACTTTAAAGTTCATACGGAACCAAAAAAGAGCCCGCGTTGCCAAGACAATCCTAAGCCAAAAGAACAAAGCTGGAGGCATCATGCTACCTGACTTCAAACTATACTGCAAGTCTACAGTAACCAAAACAGCATGGTACTGGTACTAAAACAGATATATAAACCAATGGAACAGAACAGAGCCCTCAGAAATAATACTACACATCTACAAACATCTGATCTTTGACAAACCTGACAAAAACAAGAAATGGGGAAAGGATTCCCTATTTAATAAATGCTGCTGAGAAAACTGGCTAGCCATAAGTAGAAAGCTGAAACTGGATCCCTTCCTTACACCTTATACAAAAATTAATTCAAGATGGATTAGAGACTTAACTGTTAGACCTAAAACCATTAAAACCCAGTGAAATTTTACATGGCAGGAAATCTTTCTTCTGTCTGTCACAAGATCACTGAAACACGGTGCCCAAGGGAAAAATGGCTGTTGTCCTCTTTCTTAAAGGGTAACTGCAGGTGAGACTGTGACTTGAAAAATGTGAGTGTGGCAAACATAGCAGTTTGCCCACTGAATGCCCATATATGGAGGCTTCTCCCTACATAACATGGTACCATCCATTGAGATGTAAGTATGACTCAGTTGAGTGAGGCTTCCCAGAAAGCCACGGTTTTTGTGATGAGGAAGGACAAGCACAGCCGGCTGCCCCTTCTGCCTCATTCTTCACTTTGCTCCAGTCTCTTTCTTTTTTCCTTGCACTGCGGAATCACGAGGCGATGATGAGGAAAAGAAGGTCTATGTGGCAAAGGCACAGGGGCAAGAAGACAAAAGTTCCTGAGTTTCCAGTGACATCAGTGAGTAAGTGAATGCCAGTTACCACCTTCCTTTGAACTTCTGCTTCTGTGAAAAAGAAACTTTATTTAAGCTACTGATAATAATATATTTTTTACTTGCAGCTAAACTTATTTATAACTAATATAGTAGGAAATACAGATTTGCCTCTACTCTCCCCTTTACACAGTCTCCAAATTTGGCACTTCTAAAACAGTATGAAAGAAAGACAACATATTAGGTGTTTGGGTTCGTAAGATTGTTCCTTCATCTCACACACCATTGGTCAGGTAGTTCTAGAGCCTAATATTAAGCTCTGGGTTTCAAAATTTAAAAGATATTTAGACACCCCAGAAAGAGTTCAAAGGAACCTTCAAAAAGAAATACATGGCTTGTGAATAAAGATTTAAGAAGAAAGACTTTAAAATCAGCCACTATAGTATTTTTGGCCATGAGAAAGAGGTGAAAATTTAGTATTAGCAAACCAAATCTTACAATGTATTAAAAATACATCATGGACAAAATGAATATTTCCCAGGAATTTTAGGAAGCTTTAACACTAAAAAGTACGTTATAAGGCATGATACAACTGTTCATTTAGATTATCATTACCAAAATTATTACCTTCCTGCTAGTTTAGAACTCTCTGAGGGCAAGATTGTGTCTATTTTTTTGTTTTGTTTTAGAGATGGAGTTTTGCTCTTGTTGCCCAGACTGGAGTGCAGTGGTGCCATCTCGACTCACTGCAACCTCTGCCTCCCAGGTTCAAATGATTCTCCTGCCTCAGCCTCCCGAGTAGCTGGGATTACAGGTGCCCATCACCATACCTGGATAATTTTTGTATTTTCAGTAGAGACAAGATTTCACCACATTGGCCAGGCTAGTCTCCAACTCCGGACCTCACATTATCCACCTGCCTTGGCTCCCCAAAGTGCTGGGATTACAGGCATGAGCCACCGTGCTCGGCCCATTGTGTCTGTTTTATTCACTGTTTTACTTCCAGTTCCAAGCATCTGGGCTCATAGTAGGCATCAATAACACATTTTTCCAATAAAATTAAATTGCATGTGGTTAGATATTATAGAAATTTAGTTTTAAAGGTATTTATAGAAACCAAAGTGTTTCACATGTTTCAAGTCATTTCAAAAGCAGAAGAGGAAATTATTTCACTTTTTTAAAGGTAGAAGTAATGTCCTAAGGAATCCTTTTCAGTGCTTTGGAGTCAGGGTGGCCAAAAATATTTATTCAGTCGTCCACTATTAGCTAATATTGGGCTGCACTCCTTACAGCTGAGCAACAGACTCTTCCTCAGAATACTCCTCAACACAGTATTAGAGTTACCCATTACCAACAATCAGAATTAGCACATGCAACACAACCAAATTTCTATTTCTGCATTGTTGTAGGAAAAACAAAAATCACAAAAGTGACTCTAACAAAATATCTAATTATACATTGAATGATAATACTAGTATAGAAACTGATTCAGGAAAGCCTAGCATTTAATGCATGTTCAATCTCACCACTTTGCTTTCCCGTGGTCATGAATGTGGGACCTAATGACACTATTTGGGACAAATTATTTATTATTTCAGGTTTAGACAAAGTCACTTTTGGTATTTAAACTTTAAGTAATTTAATGGTTTGGTGAAGAATTTGTATTCTAAATGTAGCTCGGTTTTGGCAAAGCCAAACATAGATTATAATTATTGCATGCATCTGAAGTTATTGTCCTCAAACTTCTTAAATAGGTTTCAGCCAGGAAAAGAAACACATTTCTCAATTACTATTGAAAAGTCATGTGTTAAAAATGACTGAGGGGTTCAAGATAGTTGCAATAAATCACTTAATAAAGGCAATTTTAAATTTCAGAGAATTACCTTGCCTAATTAATTTGAGATTCAGCAGCATGATAATCAGTATCACTTTCTGTAACAATCAGGAAACTTTAATTGAATATTTCTATTTTATCCTCAGGGGCGCTTCTTCCAATTTGATCAGTCACAAAGTTCAGAGTGTCAGTTTTAATTAGTTTTGCTCGAGAGGGTACCATTTGCCTTTGTAAATATCATCAAAGGGATTTAAAGATGCTTTTTCTTTTTCTTTTTTTCTTTTTTGAGACTGTGTCTTGCTCTATTGCCCGGGCTGGAGTGTGGCGTGATCTCGGCTCACTGCAACCTCTGCCTCCTTGGTTCAACCAATTCTCCTGCCTCAGCCTCCCGAGTAGCTGGGATTACAGGCGCCTGCCACCACGCCTAGCTATTTTTTTTTTTTTCGTATTTTAATAGAGGAGATAAGGTTCCACCATGTTGGCCAGGCTGGTCTCAAACTCCTGACCTCAGGTGATCCACCTGCCTCAGCCTCCCAAAGTGTTGGGATTACAGGCACGAGCCACCATGCCCGGCCTAAAGATGCTTTTTCTGTGAGGGTTTAGATACTGAACTTCCACGATGAATTATCCATACACTAGAGTCTTGGTTTCTTTACAAGCAAAAACAGAAAAGTGTTTTCCAGTTTAGTTTGTCTTATTATATGTCTTATAGATATGACTCTTATTTGAATTAGAAAATGAACTATCAAAGATTTACATTTTGTCTCTGTGTATAGAGGGATACAGCATATTTCTTAGAATTTGCCAATTGGCTTTAAACTTTTAATCCCAAGGTTAAATGAAAAGTAATCATAAAACTTACTAAAGACAATAGCAACTCTTAGAGATATAGGCCTAGGGCACCTGCAGAGAACAAATGGAGGATAGGAGGCAGAACTAACTTGCTGCTCCCACTGGGATGGACAGAGCAGCATGTGGAGATTCACATCATGAACTCGTGCTCCAAGAACTACCACAGAAACATACCAGGAAAGCCAAAAGAATCTACAGACCCTTTAAAGGAAATGACTTGCTGCCACGGGCTCTGAGGCAGCCGAAAAACTGTGAGTGCCCTACATGTGTAAGGGGGAACGTTTGTCCCCGAAAACACATCCTCAATAGGGAATCTGAAGGTCCAGATCACAGGAGAAGGATTTAACCTTACCTGGATTTGAGACAAATTTAGAGAGCTAGGCTAAATATAAGGGTTGAGGAAGCAGTGGGAAGACCCCCATGGGCACTTTTGGTCCCCAGGGAAGCATATAAAGGAAGCCAACCAGCAGGACTGAGAACTTGCCCCAGGCTACAAGCCTCCCCTGCTGAGAAAACAGGTAGGGTTTTCAGGCTTCAGGCTTCCTCATTTCTGCAATCCCTGTTTGCCATTCGCCTGGATTCTGTACAGGAAACTTTGCTCGTTTAGTGGAAATTGTGACAAAGTTAAGCTAGAAGTTTCCTTCTTCCTGTGATCTTTCCCCAATTCTCCTGGCAGCCCTCCCCAAAGGCCTCTGAAAGAAAAAGTCATAAATGGCTTCCCTGTGGCAAGTTCTCAGTCCTGCTGGTTGGCTGCCTAGAAATAAACTAGGTGCTATTGATGGGGAGTGAGACTTACCTTTCTGCTGTGTGGAAGCTGGGTAAGGCCTGTCACTGCGAGCTTTCCCCCACTTCCCTGGCCACCTGTACTACACAGCAGAGGCAGCCATAATCCCCTTGAGAACATAACTCAATTGGATGGAGAACCACATCCGCAAGCCCCACAATGTCTGCAGCAAGTCCTGCCCAACGAGAGTCTGAGCTCAGACACACCTAACCCTGTCCCTACCTAATGGTCTTTCTCTACCTGCCCTGGTAGCTGAAGACAAAGAACATAATCTCTGGGAGCTCCATGGCCCTGCCCACCACATGAGAAACAGAAATATTTATCCAGGTGAACCTAGGGCAAGCTTGTATCCTCCCTATACTACCGCAGCTGATGCTCTTTTGAAAGCGCCAACTCCTGGCTGCAGGCCAACCAACACAAAACTAGCACACTTAACAAAACTACAACCAGGGACCCTCAGAGAGTCCACCTCACTCCCCTGCTACCTTCACCAGAGCAGGTGCTGGTATCCATGATGGAGAGACCTGAAGATGGATCACATCACAGGACTCTTTGCAGACATCCCCCAGCACCAGCCTGGAGCCTGGTAGCTCCCCAGAAGAGAAATAATAATCACTGCAGTTTGGCTCTCAGGCAGCCCTAGGGGAGTGGGGAGAGCATCACATCAAGGGAGCACCCTGTGGAACAAAAGAATCTGAACAGCAGCCCTTGAGCCTCAGATCTTCCCTCTGACATAGTCTATTCAAATGAGAAGGAAATAGAAAAACAATTCTGGTAATATGATAAAACAAGGTTCTTTAACATCCCCCAAAAGATCATACTAGCTAACCTGCAATGGATCCAAACTAAGACAGAATCTCTGAATTGCCAGAAAAAGAATCTGGAAGGTTGCTTATGAAGCTACTCAAGGAGGCACTAGAGAAAGGTGAAGTCCATCTTAAAGAAAAAAAATGATACATGATATGAATGGAAAAATCTCCAGATAAATAGATGGCATAAATAAAAAACAATCACAACTTTTGGAAATGAAGGCCGCATAGAGAGAAACGGAAAGTCTCAACAACAGAATCGAACAAGTAGAAGAAAGAACTTCAGAGCTCAGAAACAAGGCTTTTAAATTAACCCAATCTGACAAAGACAGAGAAAAAAGAATTAAAGAAATACACAAAGCCTCCAAGAAGTTTGGGATTATGTTAAACGACCAAACCTAAGAATAACTGGTGTTCTTAAGGAAGAAGAGAAATCTAAAAGTTTGGAAAACATATTTGAAGGAATAATTGAGGAAAACTTCCCTGGCTTTGCTAGAGACCTAGACATCCAAATATAAGAAGCTCAAAGAACACTTGGAAAATTCTTTGCAAAATGATCATCACCTAGGCACATAGTCATCATGTTACCTACAGCCAAGACAAAGGAAAAAAATCTTAAGAGCTGTGAGGCAAAAGCATCAGGTAACCTCTAAAGGAAAACCTATCAGATTAACAGCAGATTTCTCAGCAGTAACCCTATATTCTAGAAGAGATTGGGGTCCTAGATTTAGCCTCCTTAAACAAGACAATTATCAGCCAAGAGTTTTGTTTCCAGTGAAACTAAGCTTCATAAATGAAGGAAAGCTATGGTCTTTCAAAGACAAACAAATGCTGAGAGAATTTGCCATTACCAAGCCAGTACTACAAGAACTGGTAAAAGGAGCTATAAATCTTGAAACAAATCCTCAAAATACACCAAAATAGAACCTCCTTAAGTCATAAATGTCACAGGACCTATAAAACAATAACACAATGAAAGAAAAAGCAAGGTATTCAGGCAACAACGAGCAAAATGAATAGAACTGTACTTCACATCTCAATACTAACATTAAATGTAAATGGCCCAAATGCTCCTTAAAAGATACAGAATGGTAGAATGTATAAGAATTCACCAACCAAGTATCTGCTGTCTTCAGGAGACCCACCTAACACAGAAGAACTCACATAAACTTAAGACAAGGGGCCGGGCGCGGTCGGTGGCTCAAGGCCTGTAATCCCAGCACTTTGGGGAGGCCGAGCGGCGGATCAGCAAGTCAGGAGGTCGAGACCGATCCGGCTAAGCACAGTGGGAAACCCCAGTCTCCACTTAAAACAATACAAGAAAATTAAGCGGGGCGGACCGATGGCGGGCGCTGTCATCCCAGCTACTCGGAGAGGCTGAGGCAGGAGAATGGCGGAACCCGGGAGGCGGAGCGTTGCAGTGAGCTGAGATGCCGGCCACTGCACTCCAGCCTGGGCGACAGAAGCGAGAACTCCGTTCTCAAAAAAAAAAAAAAAAAAAAAAAAAAAAAAAAAAAGACACTTAAGACAAGGGAATGTAAAAAGATATTATGCAATTGGACACCAACAGTGAGGAGGAGTAGCTATTCTTATACCAAAACAGAATTTAAAGAAGCAACAGTTAAAAAAGACAAAGAGGGACATTATATAATGATAAAGGGACTAGTCTAACAGGAAAATATCACAATCCTAAATATATATGCACCTAACACTGGGGTTCCTAAATTTATAACACAATTACTACTAGACTTAAGACATTAGATAGACAGCAACACAATAATAGTGGGGAATTTCAATACTCCACTGCAGCACTGGATGTGTCAAGACAGAAAGTCAACAAACAAATGTACTTAAATTATACCCTAGAACAAATAGACTTAACAGTTATTTACAGAACATTTTACCCACCATCTGCAGAATATAACATTCTATTCATCAGCACATGGAACATTCTCCAAGGTAGACCATATGGTAGGCCACAAAACCAGTCTTAATAAATGTAACCAAACCAAAATTATATCATATACTCTTTCAAACCACAGTGGAATAAAATTAGAAATCAACTCCAAAAGGAACCCTCAAAACCATGCAAATACATGGAAATTGAATAACCTGCTCCTGAATGATCATTGAGTCAACAATAAAATCAAGATGGAAATTAAAAAATTCTTTGAACTGAATGGTAATAGTCACACAACCTATCAAACCTATGGGATACAGCAAAGGCAGTGCTAAAAGGAAAGTTCATAGCATTAAATGCCTGTGTCAACAGGTCTGAAAAAGCACAAATAGATAATCTGAGGTCACACCTCAAAGAACTAGAGAAACAAGAACAAACCAAACCCAAACCCAGCAGAAGAAAGGAAATAACCAAGATCAGAGCAGAACTACATGAAACTAAAACAAACAAACAAACAAAAAATAAAAGATAAATGAAAAAAAAAAAAACTGGTTATTTGAAAAGATGAACAAAATGGGTAGACCATTAATGAGATTAAGTAAAGAAGAGAGAAGATACCAATAAGCTCAATTAGAAATGAAATGAGACGTTTTACAACTGATACCACAAAAATACAAAAGATTATTCAAGGCTACTATAGACACCTGTATGTGCACAAACTAGAAAACCAAGAAGAGATGGATAAATTCCTGGAAATATACAATCCACCTAGATTAAACCAGGAAGAAACAGAAACTTTGAACAAATCCATAACAAGCAGTGAGACTGAAATCGTCATAAAAAGACTTCAAACAAAAAGAAGTCCCAGATCAGACTGATTCACAGCTGAATTCTATGAGACATTCAAAGAAGAATTGATACCAATCCTATTGACACTATTTCAGAAGATAAAGAGGGAGGCCATCCTGGCTAACCTGGTGAAACCCCGTCTCTACTAAAAAATACAGAAAACTAGCCGGGCGAGGTGGCGGGCGCCTGTAGTCCCAGCTACTCAGGAGGCTGAGGCAGGAGAATGGTGCAAACCTGGGAGGCGGAGCTTGCAGTGAGCTGAGATCTGGCCACTGCATTCCAGCCTGGGTGACAGAGGGAGACTCCGTCTCAAAAAAAAAAAAAAGGAAGAGGGAAACCTCCCTAATATCCCAAACAGGGAAGGACATAACAAAAAAAGAAAACTATAGACCAATAAACCTGATGAACTTAGATGCAAAAATCTTCAACAAATACTAGACAACTGAATTTAACAGCATTTCAAAAAGATAATCCACCATGATCAAGTTAGTTTCATACCAGAGATGCAGGGATGCTTTAACCTATGCAAGTCAATAAATGTGACACACCACATAGACAGAATTAAAAACAAAAATCACATGATCATCTCAACAGACACAGAAAAAGCATTTGACAAAACTCAGCATCCCTTTGTGATTAAATCCTCAGCAAAATTGGCATAGAAGGGGCATTTCTTAGGGTAACAAAAGCCATCTATGAAAAACCCACAGCCAATATTATACTGAACAGGGAAAAGTTGAAAGTATTCTCCATGAGCACTTGAACAAGACAAAGAGGCCCACTCTCACCACTTCTATTCAATATAGTACTGGAAGTCCTAGCCAGAGCAATCAGATAAGAGAAAGAAATAAAGGGCATCCAGATTAGTAAAGAGGAAGTCTAGCTGTTGCTGTTTGCTGATGATATGATCGTACAATTAGAAAACCCTAAAGAGTCATCCCCAAATCTCCTAGAACTGATAAACGAATTCAGTAAAGTTACAGGATACAAAATCAATGTACACAAACCAGTAGCAGTGCTCTAAGCCAACAGTGACTAAGCTGAGAATCAAATCAAGAACTGAACCCTGTTTACAATAGCTGCAACAAACACACAAACACACAAACAAACAAACAAACAAAAAATGTAGGAATATACCTAATCAAGGAGGTAAAAGACCTCTACAAGGAAAGCCACAAAACACTGCTGAAAGAAATAATGACAGAAACAAACGGAAACACATCCCATGCTCTTGGATGGGTGGAATCAATATTGTGAAAATAACCATACTGCCAAAAGCACTCTACAAATTCCATGCAATTCCCATCAAAATACCAGCATCATTCTTCACAAAACTAGAGAAAACAAACCTAAAATTCATATAGAACCAAAGAAGAGCCCACATAGCCAAAGCAAGACTAAGCTAAAAGAACAAATCTGGAGACACCACACCATCTGACTTCAAACTACACTATAAGGCCATAATCACCAAAACAGGATGGTGCCGATATAAAAGTAGGCATATAGAGGCTGGGCACGGTGGCTTATGCCTGTAATCCCAGCACTTTGGGAGGTTGAGGTGGGTGGATCATGAGGTCAGGAGATCGAGACCATCTTGGCTAACATGGCGAAACCCTGTCTCTACTAAAAATACACACAAAAAAATTAGCTGGGTGTGGTGGTGGGCGCCTGTAGTCCCAGCTACTTGGGAGGCTGAGGCAGGAGAATGGCACGAACCCGGGAGGTGGAGCTTGCAGTGAGCCAAGATTGCACCACTGCACTCCAGCCTGGGTGACAGAGCGAGGCTCCATCTCAATAAATAAAATAAATAAATAAATAAATAAAATAGGCATATAGACCAATGGAACAGAATAAAGAACCCAGAAATAATGCCAAATACTTATGGTCAACTGAACTTTGACCAAGCAAACGAAAACATAAAGTGGGGAAAGGACACGCTGTTCAACAAATGGTGCTGGGATAATTGGCAAGCCACATGTAGAAGAATGAAACTGGATCTTCATCTCTCACTCTATACAAAAATCAACTCAAGATGGATCAAAGACTTAAATCTAAGACCCGAAACCGTAAAAATTCTAGAAGATAACACTGGAAAAACCCTTCCAGACACTGGCTTAGGCAAAGTCTTCTTGACCAAGAACCCAAAAGCAAATGCAACAAAAACAAAGATAAATAGATCGGACTTAATTAAAATAAAAAGCTCTTCACAGCAAAAGAAATAATCAGCAGAGTAAAGAGATAACCCACAGGGTGGGAGAAAAATCTTCACAAAGTATGCATCTGACAAAGGACTAATATCCAGAATCTACAAGGAACTCAAACAAACCAGCAATGAGAAAATAAAAAATCACATCAAAATGTGGGCTAAGGACATGAATAGATAATTCTTAAAAGAAGATATACAAATGACCAATAAATATGAAAAGATGCTCAGCATCACTAATTATCAGGGAAATGCAAATAAAAAAATCACAATATGATACCACCTGCAAGAATTGTCATAATCAAAAAATCAAAAAATAATAGATGTTTGTGTGGATATGGTGAAAAGGGAACACTTTTACCTTGCTGGTGGGAACGTTAACTAGTACAATAACTATAGAAAACAGTATGGAGATTTCTTAAAGAAGTAAAAGTAGATCTAACATTTTATCCAGCAATTTCACTACTGGGTATTTACCCAGAGGAAAATAAGTCATTATACAAAAAAGATACTTGCACACACATGTTTATAGCTCACAATTTGCAACTGCAAAAATATGGAACCAGCCCAAATGCCCATCAATTAATGAATGGATAAATAAAATGTGATACACACACACACACACACACACACACACACACCATGGAATACCACTCAGTCATAAAAAGGAATGAAATAATGGCATGCATACCAACCTAGATGGAATTGGAGGCCAGTATTGTAAGTGAAGTAACTCAGGAATGGAAAACCAAACATTGTATATTCTCACTTACAAGTGGGAGCTAAGCTATGAGGATGCGAAGGCATAAGAATGATACAATGTACTTTAGGAACTCGGGGTGGGGAAAGTGTGGAAGGTGGGTGAGGGATAAAAGATTACACTTTGGGTAGAGTTTACACTGTTCAGGTGACACATGCACCAAAATCTCAGAAATCATCACTAAAGAACTTATCCATGTACCTGAATACTACCTATTTCCCCCAAACCTACTGAAATTTAAAAAAGCATAAAAATCAGAATAATTATGAAACTTTCTGAAAATATAGAAATATTTGGCTGAAATGAGACTTGAGTGATGGAGATAAATGGACGTGAAATCGTTGCAGAATAAAAATATTACAAGTCCCAAATACTAGTGCTATTTTTATACTTAATTTTTTATGAGCAGATTTTAAAATCAAGTGGTTATATCAATTTAATAAAATAGTAAAAAATTATTTGGTTTGTCAGATTATAAAAGTGGTTCAATTATAGTTTTTTGAGGATTTAAAATTTCAAGTATAGGTAGATTATACAGGAATTATAAAACTCAACTTAAAATATTAATGCTTTTAGGAAGAGTTTATTCTATGCCTTGGGAGGAAATATTTCAAGATTATACTAGAAACTTTTGTTGCCAAAAAACAAGTATGCTTTGAAATGCTGTGATATTGTATTGACAGAATTCAACAGCCAACTTAGAAAGAGCTACCACTGCCAAAATGTGACCATTTGAGCATCAAAAATAAAACTAAAATTGCAAATATTAAAACAGCAGAGGTCAAAAGAAGCCGTAATTTATAATGATGCTGTATTAATTCATTTTCACACTGCTATAAATATACTACTTGAGATTCAGTAATTTATAAACAAAAGAGGTTTAATTGACTCATAGTTCCACATGGCTGAGGAGGCCTCAGGAAACTTACAATCATGGTTGAAGGTGAAGGGGAAGCAAGGCACAGTCTTACATGGCAGCAGGAGAAAGAGGTGGGAGTGGAAGGGCCAGACACTTATCAAACAACCAGATCTCATGAGAGCTCACTCACTATCAGGAGAACAGCAAGGGGGAAAGCTGCCCCCATGATCCAATTACCTCCCACCAGGTCCCTCCCTTGACACATGAGGATTACAATTTGAGATGAGATTTGGGTGGGGACACAGAATCAAACTATATCGGATGTTAAAAAGAAAATGGAACTTTATTTTCTTGTAAGATAAATGGTACTGTATTCAAGTTAATTTCTTTGGAGAAAAATAATATTTTATCAAATTTCATTTTATACACATACACACACACTCACACATATACAATAGAAGGATCCTATCTGTAGAAGGATCCTATCCCCCATGTATACTCACACTTCTAAACTTCACTCTGAATATCTTCAAAGAACTGAATAAAAATTTGTCTAATAATGCTCCATATCCATCAACTAATTGCATCTGAGATTACTGAGGAGATTCTATGGCAATATTTTTATTCTTCTGATTTTTTTTATCATGTATTTATTCAAAACTTCTGTTTGGATGGAATTCGTTGTATTAGACCAAGTAATTTATAACACTTATATGATTCCAAACAGTCACAATTTAATAAAAATAGACACAAAATTATTTGACCAAATTATTATTGTTTTTTTACTTTGCTAGAACTTAAATTTATAAAGCCTACCTTCTTAGAGCATCTTATATATGATGAAATTCAGTGTTCTACGGTTTTCACTTGAGCATATTCAACAGGACTGGGTTACCAGCATTACTAAAAGGACCTTAAAATATTTTATAAAATTGTCCTTCATCTTAGAACTTCAGAAAGAGTTCTTGATTTTAGCACAATGTTTACCATAGTCTCTCAAAGTCCTAAAAAAAAAATACCTGTGGAATGAAGGAATCTTTTAGTGCTGAAGTGGAGAGAATGCTCTTTTACAATTGTGAGTGCTTTTTTGCATATAGCAGGGTATTTTGAAAACCCTCTATCATTTACTCTCACATATACATTCCAATGTGATGCATTTGTATTCCATTTTGTCTCTTTCATGAAAAACTGTCCATAGCTTGAGGTAAAAGGTAATTGCTGCAAACAAATTCACCAGCGCATTGCTACGGCTTCCCTCCATTTCTTCCATGTAAAACGTGCTCATTTTTGCAATCTCTTCTTCAGAAAACTGTGAATCTAAGTACCCAGAACAGTTTGTTACTTCTCTTTTTCATCTAGAATAAACAAAGAAGTATCAAGGGGATGGAAGAAAGTCCTTCCCCAAGCATCTCAGTGGATATACGTTCCTTTTAAACTGCTTAACCCTTTTTGTTTTAGAAAACTTCTCATTGTTTGATGTCCATGATGATCACTTAGACTAATTCGCGAGCCACTGGACTTAGCAGAGCGTGGATATTTCTTAAATTTGAAACAGACAAAGCTCAGAAAGACAAATTTTGTCTCTGTAGCCTTTGTTTACAATTTATATTGGGTGGAACTTATTTACAGTGCATTGCCTCTAGGCAGTGTTGCTGTTGCTTCTTATGCCAAATGAAAGAGGAATGTTAAAGTCTACAAGATGATATTCTCATTAAATTATTATGATGTTTTTATTTATACAAAGTTAGGTAAAAATGACCTCATAGGTTTCTATCAGCTCTATAATTCAATATCCCCAATGACTCAATTATTTCATCTTAAATCCATGACACTTACAAGAATTTCTAAATGATTGCCTGAGCAATAATTTTCACATTTTTTAGAAGTCAAAAGATCATGGATTAACATAACTGTAGGTTAGAGAAGAGAAGCACTGTATATTTTAATACTTGAAATGTATGATCTCTTAATGAACGGTGTAATTTATGGGCCAATGCATGGGCTTTGGATTTTGGGCTGTCCTGTGTTGAGATCCTGGCTTGGTATATCAGTTAGCTTTCTTTGATTGCAGAGAAACAAATATTGCCCAACTTAAGCAAAAAGGAAACTTACTGGCAAAGTTTTAAGATATAACAAACTTGAAGATTGGAGAACTGCTTCTTGAAATTGGCAGAAACCAATAGTTTTGCGTGAGTCAAGAAAATAAGAACTAAAGAAAATTTCTCAAGATAGGAAAAGTCAGACGTGGGTGCTGCTTCTGAAGAAATGGAATATCACCGTTTTTAAAAAAAAGCCTTGTACCATTTCCTCAAGGGTTAAAGTACCAGAAAAGAATATTTGACTAAATATTGTTCCCCAACTAGTACCAGTCTAGTGGAAAGAGGATCCTCTCCTTCAATTCCTGTAATGAAAGTTATCAATTTGCCACCTATTAAAATATTCTAAATGAGTCAGATATGATTCCCCAAGAGGAAATTGGAGTGCTGCAAGAAAGGGATAATGGATATTGGGGGCCAAAGAGCAACAAATATACATTATGCATGGCTACTTACTAGCAGCATGATGATTGGCAAGTTATGTAACCTTTCTAAGCCTCAGTCTTCTTATCTATAAAATGGCAACAATAACAATTTCTACTTTCTTGGATTATTGTATTAAATGAAATAATATATGGACAATCTGAGGCTCATAGTAATCATACCATACATATAGGCTATCATGATTATTATTTTATGGTTTCTACAGTCCTTAGACATTTGTTTATTAATTTCTCACAATATCCTGTTAGATAACTATAATAGATTATTATCCTTGATTTATGGATGAGAAACATGGACTTAGAAGGAGTTGCCCAAAACCTAAAGCCTAGTGTTCTCTGAAATCCCATGTACTTTCTTCTGTGGAGGCCTCATGTCACTGAAATATCAAATATGAAAAATATTTGTTTTTTGGAGAAAAAACAAAAAGCAACGCTGTGACACAGCATTGAGCAATAGTCAGAACTAGATAATATTCAGATAGAGCTCTTACAGCAATAGGATCTTTTGCTCATTGCTTGGTGAAGGTTAATCCAGCTCTTGTAGATATTGACTGGAAGTGGATGTCCTGATGAACACTCACAGGATGGTGTCAATGTTGCAGTACAATTCTGTGACCTTGAGGTTTTAGTGCAAAGATATCCAAGCTGATAAAACTGTGCTTTAAAAGTATAGTTTTGATATTGTTGCCTATTAACAAAATGTGAGAGTACAGAAAAGCAGTCTGTCATGTACCATAGAATTTTTTAAAGCAATCCGCTGCTCTGTGTGTGGGCAGGTCTGGATTCATTTTTAGTTTCACACCTGGACATCCATGCATAAGGGTGGGACACACTGTTTAATAACAAGTATGCTTTCTGTCCTGAGTTTTACTATCTTGCAGCATGGCATCTTTGTCTTGGTGAATATTTACCCAGTCTAGGAAGCTGTTTTCAGGATCCAAAAGACAGCATTCTCCAGTGAGCATTCTCCAGCTTCCCACCTCTGCGATCCATCTTCCTTTACTGACTTCTCTGGAACAAGAAAGCAGAATTGTTCTTGTAGTAAAGAAAGTCAGCAATATCCAACTGTGTTTTTAGCAAGAAAGGGACCAGAAGGCTGGGAGAATTGACTGATTTCTTGTTGATCCTCCTGATTTTTTATGTTTATTCTTTAAAGAATCTGAAGTGAGATTTTGAAAACTGTCCACGTTACTAATTTTCTTTTAAGACATCTAGGCTGCCTGGTTCCTTTGCATTCTCCTCTGTACTCACTCTTTGCTGCCTTATATGTGAATTCTTAACATTTAAGGCAGTGCCTCCTGTGAGACTATGGACTCCATGAGAGCTAGAGACAATATCTTCTCCACTTTTTGCATCCTTTAAGTGCACTTCAAAGTGGAATCTGTGGACCAACAGCAGAGACATCACCACGGAGCTTGTCAGAACTGTAGAATGGCAGACCCTGCTCCAGACTTACTGTAACAGTATATGCATTTTAATAAGCTCTCTAGGTGCTTTGTGTGCACATTTAAAATTGAGCAACATTGCTCTTCAGCAATTTTGAAACAATGCATATTAAATAGTAATGAAGATAATAAAGTATGTGAGGTAAATAATTATTATTTATGAAATCATCTTCACTGCCATTTCTTTACCTCCTCAACATTCCCTAGTAACATCCCAATCCTAGAAGCAATGAAACTTTTGAAGACATATGAAGTTGGCAATTTCAGAATCCACTTGCACAACTCAAAAAAAGGGACAGCAAAAAGAAAATCGAAATAAGTGATCATCTAGTTAGGAGTGCTGGAGGAAGAGTCATTGTTTGTTAAGTTCATGTTCTTTATGATTATCATGAGCTTCAAAGAGCAATAGGCTTCTAAGCCACAGCTGAATTTCCCTCACTGCCCCATTTCAGTCTCAATAAATTCATTCACTTTTATCTGTTTCATCTGTCACATTTTCTGCGCATGCTTTATTTACGCAAAAGAATCACATTATAAAATATATACATGTCTTAGTTCATTTGTGCTGCTACCACAAAATGCAAAATACCTGAGACTGGATAATTTATAAAGAACATAAATTTATTTTTCACAGTTCTGGAGGTAGAGAAGTTCAAGATCAAGGTGCCAGCAGGTTGGGATATCTGCATCTTCCAAGAGGAAGGAACACTGGGTCCTCATGTGGCAGAGAACAGAAGGGCAAGAGAAACAGATGCAGCATGAAGCCTCTTTTGCGAGGGCCTTAATATCATTCACGAAGGGAAGAGCCCTTATCAACTAATTACCTCTTAAACACCCCATTTCTTAAATCTATCACATTGACCGTTAAGTTTCGACCCCTGAAATCTGGGGGGGACACATTCAAACCATGGCAATACACACACACAAAAAACACAGAATAATCCCCACCCCAACCCCCAAAAGCCGAATTTAAAAGACACTTTGCCAGGCCATGCAGTATAATATCACAAAAAATAGGTTAATAAATGTGTTTCAGTTGGTATATGGTATATGAATGGAACAATACTTTAACAATAGAAGTGTGTCAGTGATTCTATTTCTTTCTCTGTTTCTTGAATTGCTTCTGTAGGGTGCTGGCTATTTTGTTTATCCACAGGGTTCATTCTGGTGGTGATTGTGATTGCGTGAACTCAAACTTCTGTTCCGAGGAGTTATTTTAGTTGACTTGAGTTCTGTTCAATATTTATTGATTGCATGCTTTGTGTCAAGCACTGTGGTAGGAGCTGGGCATACAAAAATGAATATGACACAGTCCGTGTCTTCCAGGAATGTGTGGGCTGCTGGGCTAGAAAGTCACTAAACAGAGCATGTCAAGAAAATAATTTAAGAGTTTTGATAGAGGGATACTCAGAGTTCTGTGGGTCTTAGGAGATGGGCATTGTATGATTGGATGGGAGTAAAGAAAGCCTCACTCGGGAGGTGAATCTTAGATTTTGTTTTGAATGAGCAGGGGAGTTAAGTAAATAAGTGAATGCTGCAAACATTCTAAGTTGAAGTTATAGTGAAAATATAAGTGCTGATGGTGTGAAACAGCATGGTCTGTTCTGGAAACTTTGCCAAGATGCAAATTATAATGTAAGAGAGGCATATGATGAGGTCGAAGAGAAAAGCTAGAGCCCCAGTGTGAAAGTCTCTGGAAAATATTTACCAAACTCATCATACTTAAATTATTTATAGGTATGTGACACCATAAATTGTACGTTAGAAAAAAATTTCATTGGCTTAAAAGAAAATTGCATGAATGTTTCAACCTTATTGTAAAAGTATTTTCTCTTTTTCATTAGGATCCGTTTATGTTCCTCAATAGGGAAACGGCTTATGAAGTTACACCACTTCACAGCATAGTGAGGGAGCCATAAATGCACTGGGAAAAAAACCTGTTATTCAATAAGATAGTATCCACATCAACACTGCATTTTCTTGGTAGGCATTAGAAGTAGCACTTAACAGTTTGTGTGAATCATTTTGACATAGATGTACATGACTGTAATGGTGTAGAGTGCTGAGCTGACCTATGGAAAAGGAATAAAGATTAAGCTTTGCTTTTGCAGAAACTACAACTGATGCATTGCAACGTCTAGAAAATTTACAGCACAGATATCAAAGAAAGGTATATTATTATTAATTATTTCACATAAGAGGAAGAAATAAAATACTTGTGTATCCCCCATATATCCTCTACTTTTTTTTGGCTAAGGAAATTATTTACACTAAAATCAAACTCCATGGGGATAATATATGGTGTTTTCCCTTCTGTTGAATTCAAAACACTTAAAAACATAGTGAGAACTCAAGAATTATATACTAAACAAATAATGCACAAACTGAGTTTTTCTTTGCAATTTCTTATTTGGTAGATTCTACCCTTCATAAAATACTGAAAACTATAGAGATTAATGCCCTTGGGAGCATAGAGATAAGTAGTGTCTTGTAGAGTTGGTCCCCTGTTGTTCAGATAATTCATTCTCTGTTGAGCAAAGCAAGGGGGTGGTGTATAAAATTTGAATTGGAGGGCAGAGCAAGATGGCCGAATAGGAATAGCTCCAGTCTCCAGCTCCCAGCTTGAGCGACACAGAAGACAGGTGATTTCTGCATTTTCAACTGAGGTACCGGGTTCATCTCACTAGGGAGTGCCAAACAATCAGTGCTGGTCAGCTGGTGCAGACCCACCAGTGACAGCTGAAGCAGGGCAAGGCATCACCTCACCTGGGAAGCACAAGGGGGAAGGGAATCCCTTTTCCTAGCCAAGGGAAACTGAGACGCATAACACCTGGAAAATCGGGTAACTCCCACCCTAATACTGAGCTTTACCAAGGGTCTTAGCAAATGGCACATCAGGAGATTATATCTCACACCTGGCTGGGAGGGTCCCACGCACACGGAGCCTACCTCATTGGTAGCACAGCAGTCTGAGATCTAACTGCAAGGCAGCAGCGAGGCTGGAGGAGGGGCGCCCGCCATTGCTGAGGCTTAAGTAGGTAAACAAAGCCGCTGGGAAGCTCGAACTGGGTGGAGCCCACAGCAGCCCAAAGAGGCCTGCATGTCTCTGTAGACTCCAACTCTGGGGACAGGGCATAGCTAAAAAAAGAAGCAGAAACCTCGGCAGATGTAAATGACCCTGTCTGACAGCTCTGAAGAGAGCAGTGGATCTCACAACATGGAGGTTGAGATCTGAGAACAGACAGACTGCCTGCTCAAGTGGGTCCCTGACCCTTGAGTAGCCTAACTGGGAGACATCCCCCACGAGGTGCAGACCGACACCCCGCACCTCGCACGGCAGGGTACACCCCTAAGATGAAGCTTCCAGAGCAACAATCAGACAGGAACACTCGCTGTTCAGCAATATTCTATCTTCTGCAGCCTCCGCTGCTGATACCCAGGCAAACAGGGTTTGGAGTGGACCTCAAGGAATCTCCAACAGACCTACAGCTGAGGGTCCTGACTGTTAGAAGGAAAACTAACAAACAGAAAGGACACACACACCAAAACCTCATCAGTACGTCATCATCATCAAAGACCAAAGGGAGATAAAACCACAAAGATGGGGAAAAGCAGGGCAGAAAAGCTGGAAATTCAAAAAAATAAGAGCACATCTGCACCAAGCAGACCTAACAGACATCTACAGAACTCTCCACCCCAAATCAACAGAATATACATTCTTCTCAGCACCACGTTGCACTTATTCCAAAATTGACCACATAGTAGGAAGTAAAGCACTCCTCAGCAAATGTAAAAGAACAGAAATTATAACAAACTGTCTCTCAGACCAAAGTGCAATCAAACTAGAACTCAGGACAAAGACACTCAATCAAAACCACTCAACTCCATGGAAACTGAACAACCTGCTCCTGAATGACTACTGGGTACATAACAAAATGAAGGCAGAAATAAAGATGTTCTTTGACACCAATGAGAACAAAGATACAACACACCAGAATCTCTGGGACACATTTAAAGCCGTGTGTAGAGGGAAATTTATAGCACTAAATGCCCACAAGAGAAAGCTGGAAAGATCTAAAATTGACACTCTAACATCACAATTAAAAGAACTAGAGAAGCAAGAGCAAACACATTCAAAAGCTAGCAGAAGGCAAGAAATAACTAAGATCAGAGCAGAACTGAAGGAGATAGAGACAAAAAACCTCCAAAAAATCAATGAATCCAGGAGTTGGTTTTTTGAAA
>NW_016806133.1:90502-133976 GCF_001698545.2 Rhinopithecus bieti
AATTGACAAATGGGATCTAATTAAACTAAAGAGCTTCTGCACAGCAAAAGAAACTACCATCAGAGTGAACAGGCAACCTACAGAATGGGAGAAAATTTTTGCAATCTACTCATCTGACAAAGGGGTAATATCCAGAACCTACAAAGAACTCAAACAAATTTACAAGAAAAAAACAAACAACCCCATCAAAAAGTGGGTAAAGGATATGAACAGACATTTCTCAAAAGAAGACATTTATGCAGCCAACAGACACACGAAAAAATGCTCGTCATCACTGGCCATCAGAGAAATGCAAATCAAAACAATGAGATACCATCTCACACCAGTTAGAATGGCAACCATTAAAAAGTCAGGAAACAACAGTTGTTGAAGAGGATGTGGAGAAATAGGAGCACTTTTACACTATTGGTGGGATTGTAAACTAGCTCAACCATTGTGGAAAACAGTATGGTGATTCCTGAAGGACCTAGCACTAGAAATACCATATGACCCAGCCATCTCATTACTGGGTATATACCCAAAGGATTATAAATCATGCTGCTATAAAGACACATGCACACGTATGTTTATTGCAGCACTATTCACAATAGCAAAGTCTTGGAATCAACCCAAATGTCCATCAGTGACAGACTGGATTAAGAAAAGGTGGCACATATACACGATGGAATACTATGCAGCCAGAAAAAAGGATGAGTTTGTGTCCTTTGTAGGGACATGAATGCAGCTGGAAACCATCATTCTCAGCAAACTATAGCAAGAACAGAAAACCAAACACTGCATGTTCTCACTCATAGGTGAGAATTGAACAATGAGATCACTTGGACTTGGGAAGGGGAACATCACACACCGGGGCCTATTATGGGGAGGGGTAGGGGGAAGGGATGGCATTGGGAGTTATACCTGATGTAAATGACAAGTTGATGGGTGCTGATGAGTTGATGGGTGCAGCACACCAACATGGTACAAGTGTACATATATAATAAACTTTCACGTTGTGCACAGTACGCTAAAACTTAAAGAATAATAATAATAAAAAATAATAAAAAAATGAATTGGAGATACAACATGTTATTGAAGATTCTAAAATTCTCAGTGATGTTTTGACATTTTAAAATATATTAATAAATGTTTTTTGATAAATTTCAAGCAACTATGAAGACATAGTAAGAAACCAGAGTGGCACAAGTGTGCCACACTGACCAATAGGTCAGGGGAATCAAATAGCAAACTCAGGTTAGAACTATACATACCTGCTACCATGAGTTAACAGTGGAGGTAACAAAACTTAGCCTTCATTATTTACTTACACTGGGTGGGGACTCTCCTAAGATATTCATATTGTTACGTGTTTTTGTAAAAATTTCAAGAGTAAGATAATTTTGCTTCATTAAGACACTAGCTCTTGCCACTCTGACTTCCTCTTCATTGCACGTCCCTTTTTTCTCATGGTATTAGAGTGGGCATGGACAGTTTTGGAATCTAGTTAAGAGAAAGTTGAGTTGGGAGTGCCATTTTAACTGAAATTTGGAAAATGTACCAAGGATATGAAAACACAAGTTAGAGAAGAAAAACTGAGAAAGGTAACAATCATGTGTCACAATGTCTATTCAAAATAATTGGTAATCAGAAGATATGAAATAGATCAGACATCTCTCTTGTAATTGTTTCCTCCAGCCAGTTGGATAATGGCAACATTGACAGGAATGTGGGGGTTTAGCGATCCTCATGCCCTGGTGGGAGTGTAGCCTGAGTGTATTCATTTTGAAGATGGTGATTCCAAGAATGTATTCATTTCTGTGTTTTCCAGTTTATGTGCATAGAGGTATTCATAGTAGTCCCTGATGGTTTTTAATACTTCTGTGGGGTTGGTGGTAATGTCCCCTTTGTCATTTCTGATTGTGTTTATTTGGATCTTCTCTGTTGTTTTCTTGGTTAGTCTAGCTTGCAGTCTGTCTTATTTATTTCAAAAAATGAACTCCCAGTTTTGTTTGTTGATCTTTTGTATGGTTTTTCATATCTCAATTTTCTTCACTTCATCTGATTTTGTTTATTTCTTGTCTTTGTCTAGCTTTCAGCTTGGTTTGCTCTTGTTTCTCTAGTTCCTGTAGATGTGATGTTAGGTTGTCCATTTTAGACCTTTCTGATATTTTGATGTGGATATTTAGTGATATAAACTTTCTTAACCCTACTTTAGCTGTGTCTTGCATCTTTGTTCTCATTAGTTTCAAAGAATTTCTTGATTTCTGCCTTAATTTCATTGTTTACCCAAAGGTCATCAGGAGCAGGTTAATTTTCATGTAGTTGTATAGTTTTCAGCAATTTTCCAGTATTGATTTCTATTTTTATTGCCCTGTGGTCCAAGAGTATGTTTGGTATGATTTCAGTTTTCTTTGATTTTGCTGAGGGTTTTTTTTTATGTCTGATGTGTGGCCACTTTTTAAGTATGTGCCATGTGCAGATGAGAAGGATATATAATCTGTTGTTTTGGGGTGGAGTTCAGTAGATGTCTATTAGTTTCATTTGGTCAAGTGTTGAGTTCACATCCTGAATATCTTTGTTAGTTTTCTGACTCAATGGTCTGTCTATTACTGTCAGTGGAGTTTTGAAATCTCCCAGTATTATTGTGTAGAAATCTAAGTTTCTTTCTAGGTCTATAAGAACTTGCCTTATGAATTTGGGTGCTCTTGTGTTGAGTGCATATATATATATATATATATATATATATGATAGTTAGGTCTTCTTTTTCAGTTGAACCCTTTACCATTATGTAATGCCCATCTTTGTCTTTTTTAATCTTTGCCGGTTTAAAGACTGTTTTCTCTGAAATTAGGATTGCAACTCCTGTTTTTGTTTCCTGTTTTCCATTTGCTTGGTAGATTTTTCTCCACCCCTTTATTTTGAGTCTTTGGGTGTCTCTACATGTCAGATGGGTCTCCAGAAGACAGCATACCACTCTTCTTTATCCAGCTTGCCACTCTGTGCTTTTTAATTGGGACATTTAGTCCACTTACATTCAAGTTTAATATTAATATGTGTAGATTTAATTCTATCATTGTTTTGTTAGCTGGTTATTATGCAGACTTGTTTGAGTGGTTGCTTTATAATGTCACTGGTCTATTTACTTACGTGTGGTTTTGTAGTGTCTGGTAATGGTCTTTGCTTTCCATAGGTAGCACTCATTTCAGGACCTCTTTTAAGGCATGTCTGGTGGTAACAAGTTCTCTTAGCATTTCCTTGTCTGGAAATAATCTTATTTCTCCTTTGCTTATGAGGCTTAGTTTCACCGGATGTGAAATTCTTGGTTGGAAATTCCTTCATTTAAGAATGCTGAATATAGACCTGCAATCTCTTCTGGCTTGGAGGATTTCTGCTTAAAGGTCTGCAGTTAGCCTGATCGGGTCCCCATTGTAGGTGACCTGCCCCTTTTCTCTAGCTACCTTTAATATTTTATTTTGCTCCATTTCTACCTTGGAGAATCTGATTACTATGTGTCTTGGAGATGGTCTTCTGTGTAGTATCTCACAGGGCTTCTCAGCATTTTCTGCATTTGAATGTTGGCCTTTGTGGTGAGGTTGGGGAAATTTTCAAGGTTAATATCCTGAAATATATTTTCCAAGTTACTTGCTTTCTCCTCCTTTGATATAGTTCGGATATTTGTTCCTGCCCAAATCTCATGTTGAATTGTAATAACCACTACTGGAGATAGGGGCTGGTGAAAGGTGTTTGGATCATTGGAGTGTATCCTTTGTGGCATGTTGCTGTCTTCATAATAGTGAATTCTTGTGAGATCTGGTCATTTAAGAGTGTGTGGCACCTCCTCCGTCTCCACTCTTTCTCTTGTTCCTGCTTTTGCTATGTGAAGCTCCCAGTTTTTCCATGTGCAAACTCCCAGTTTGCCTTCCTGCATGAGTAAAAGCTCCCTGAGGCCTCCCCAGAAGCCAAGCAATGTTAACACTGTGCTTCCTGTACAGCCTGCAGAACCATGAGCCAATTAAACCTCTTTTCTTTATAAATTATGTGGTCTCAATTATTTCTTTGTAGCAATGCAAGAAGAGCCTAATACACACAGGGATGCCAATGAATCATAGATTTTGTCTCTTTACATAATCCTCCATTTCTTGGAGGTTGTGTTCATTCTTTTTTATTCTTTTTTCCTGATTTTTTTCTGACTTAGTTCAGAGAACCAGTCTTCAAGTTTTGAGATTCTTTCCTCAGCTTGGTCTATTCTGCTGTTAACACTTGTGATTGAATTATGAAATTCTTGTAGTGTGTGTTTGAGCTCTTTAAGATCAGTTGGTTCTTCCTTACAATGGCTGTTTAGCCTATAAGCTCCTGTATCACCTTATTGTAATCCTTAGATTCCTTGCATTCGATTTTGACTCTCCCCTGAATCTCAATCATCTTCGTTACTATTCATATTCTGAATTCTGTTTCTGTCATTTCAGCCGGTGAAGAACCCTTGCTAGGGAACTAGTGCAGTTCTTTGAAGGAAAGAAGACACTCTGACTTTTTGAGTTGCTAGAGTTCTCGCATTGATTCTTTCTCATCTGTGTGGGCTGATGTTCCTTTAACTGAGGCAAATTTGAGTACAGTCAGCTGACTTCTTTTCTGGATATTTTCAGAGGGTCGAGGCTTTGTCCAGGGTCTTCATTTGTAACTGAGTACTTGTCCTTGGTTTCACAGAGGTGTATATTAGCAAAGTATTTTTGGTGCTGAAGTTTGGGCTTTGATCCAGTCGATGGCACTTAAGGTAATGGCATGTAGGTAGGCTCTTGCTCAGCTGTAACTCCTCTGTGTTTCCTCACAATTGCAGCTACCGTGTCACTCAGTGTCCTGAAAGTGTGGGCTCCTTTTCCACTTGAGGGCTGGCTGGAGATCTCGGTTTGGCACTCTTTAGCTGCTGCATACTGCAGTCCTGGGACGAGCTCAGGATTTATGTTCCTTCCCTAGCTTGGAGGCAGCAACAGAAGGGACTTTGGCAGTGGCTATGGCAGAGGACCTTTCACTGGTCTCTTGGGGCTCCACTCCAGAGAAATGCAGAGCCTCTGTCAATCGGTGCAATTGGCCTGGGGTGGAATGGCTACTTTGTGGAACAAAGCTGGGCTGGAGTTTTGTTGGGAGACAGACTGGCCTCTTTCCTCAAGGCAACTGCAGCTTGCTGGAGGTGTAATTAAAGCACTCAGGAGAACAGAGAAGAGCGAAACAGGACAATTGCCCATCTAGGAGTGGTACCTTTGTTCCTTTCCTGCTCCCGGCCCAAGAGCAGCAAGGACAGTACTACTGCAGTAGCAGTGGCAGAGGGCTTTCAGTTTCACCTGGGAGCTCCACCTCAGCGAATAACACAGCCACAGCTACTGGGAATGTTCAGCCAGGAGGTGGGGCAGATGTGCTGCTGGTCGAAGCTGGAGGCTCCACTTGATGAAGAGTGGGGAGTTGAGGGCTTACAGGGAGGGGATACTGGGCTCCTTTCCATATGGTGACTGTGGCAGGTTGGAAGCATGAGTACAGCCTTCAGGCTCTTTGTTTTTTCAGTCTGAGGACACCAGCGGCAGAATTGCTGCCATGGCAGTGGCAGAGGGGCTGTCAGTTGCCTCTGGGAGCCCCTCCTCAGCAAACACAGAGCCACTAGCAGTAGGAATGCTCAGCTGGGGGTAGGGCAGCTGTTCTGTGGTCCAGAGCTTGGGGACCTGCCTAGTGAAGAGTTGGGGGTGGGTCTCACAGGGAAGAGAGACTGAGCTCTTCTCTGTATGGTGGCTGAAGCATGCTGGAGGCACCAGCATAGCAACCAGGCCCTTTATTTCTTCCCCAGCCTAAAGGAAGTAAGAGTGGTATCACTGCAGCAGCAATGGCAGTGGGGCTGTGGTTTGCCTAAGGGATTTATTCCTCAGAGAAAGGACTGAAGTGTTCAGGTGGGGGCAGTATAGCTATTCTAGGGACCCAGTTCGAGAGGCATTGGCCAGTGATGAGTAGCAGGGTTGGGACCCATGTGGAAAACAGTGTGGCTGCTTTTCCATAAGGCTGTTGCTCTGCGCCAGGGGTCTGCACCAGTCCCCGACCACCTCACTCCCTCTAGAGTCTGAGGGCAACAGGAGTGAGGGCTGCAGAGCGACAGAAATGGTGGTACGCCTCTCCCTCTGGGAGCTCCATCCCAGGGAAGTGCTGAGCTGCTCCTGGTGGAGAACTTAGGTGGGGTTGGAGTGGCCTGTGTCCTGCAAGGTGCAGTGGATGCAAGGCCTACAGCACATCCCTGCTCAGCCCCTTTGAATTTGACACCTTTCCTGGGGGGTGCTGTGCAAGAGAGCCTGGCCTCCCCTATTGCTGGAGCTACAGCTGCTGGTGCTGGGGTGCCCAGGCATCCAAGACTTCTGAGATTCTGCCATGTGCCTGAGTGGCAGCTCTGCCCAGATTCCACAGAGCTCTTTGTGTCAGCCTGAAGGTCCCAGTTAAGGGATGCATGGGGGATCTCCTGAGCCCACGGATGCAAAGGTCTGTGGTAAAAGTATGGGTCCCCAGATACTCTCAGTCAGTCACCATTTCCCCACGGTAGAGAGCCTCCTTTGGCTCCATACCACTCCTGGGTGGGCAGTTGTCCTCTTTTGCTCTTCTCTGTTTTCCATGGGTCTCCTTTTTTCATTGATGAATCTTAATGTGTCCACGCGGATGTTCCAGTTGAAGAGCTAGTTTTTAGTCACCACTCTTTTCTTTTCTCATGACAGCAGCTCTCTCTAGCTGCTTCTAGTCAGCCAATTTGGCCTCCCTATATAATTTGTACTTGCCAATTATACCTTAAAGCTGGGGCAAAAGAAAACAAACAAATAAATAGAATGGTAAATAAAAATTACTGAAAGAAAAAAAAAAGATATATAGGCAGCCAACAAAGTTATTGCTTAACATGTAATCAAAGAGATCCAGCTTGGATGGGAAGAATACTCCAGTAGCAAGTCATAATCCCTTCCCTGAATCCTAGACCTGAGTTTTTTTCAGATCTGGAACTCATCAATGGATGGAGAGGCTGATTTCCCTCTATGAAAAGATTTTCAACACCCTGACAAACATGTCTAGTAGTGATTCTCCCAGTTCTTTCTCAAAGGATTTTATCATCATTTACTTGGGGGAAATGTACACTGGGAAAAGAGGAATAACCAGATATTTTAAGGACCTCATTTGGAGTTACATACAAGAACAACTGAATATAGGGTGATATGGTTTGGATGCTCATCACCTCCAAATCTCAAGTTGAAATGTGATTCCCAGTGTCAGAGGTGGGGCCTGGTGGGAGGTGATTGCATCATGGGGGCAGACGCACTCGTTGTGTCAGATCCCTCATGAATGTCTTAGCACCATCCCCTTAGTGATTAGTGAGTTCTTGCTGTGAGTTCATGTGAGATACAGTTATTTAAAGGTGTGTGGTACCTCCCCACTTTCTTGCTCTTGCTCCTGCCATGTGATACACTGGGTCCTCTTTGCCTTCCACCATTACTGTAAGCTTCCTAAGATCTCACCAGGAGCTGAGCAAATGTTGGTGCCTTGCCTGTACAGTCCATAGAACTGTGAACCAAATTAAACTTCTTTTCTTTATAAATTATCCAACCCCAAGTATTTCTTTATAGCAATGCAAAAATGGCCTAACACATAGGGTATAAGTTGATGCCAAAACCTAGAAACATAAGGTGCCATTATGGTCTCCTTTCAAATAGAAATGACTAGGAGGGTGGGGAGTGTCAGCAAATAGCAAGTAGTTTAGTTTTTTGCTTAGATTGATGAAAGGAGGAAGATTAGAAGGTCAGGGATGAAGAAGTATGGGGAAGAGGCATATGGATGGACCTACCTGAGTGAGTACAAAGTGTGAGGGTTTTTGTATTGCATGTTAATACTTACCAGAGAACAGTGACTATAGAAGAGCTTCTATACCAAATGAGCAGAAGAGCTTGGTGAGTAGACTGTAGCCAGCCTATGATCTTAACTATTCCAGTGCTTGCTCAATGGTTTCATGAAAGGAGCAGCATGGTGACAGAGATAGAGCCTATGCATGGTCCCAGCTGCATAGACTCCCTCTCCCTAAGGCTGATACACAAATTTTATTGCTGAATGTTCAGACTGTCAGTAACAGAAACCAATGCCAATCCTCTAATATGATATCATTACTCTAGGTGATCAACCAGCCATGTGGTGAAAAGTTACATCGCACCCATTCCACTCTAGAAAACGATAGCATGTATTCTGGGTACACTTTTGCATTTCTTCCCCACAGTGCCTCAGCCAGCACTAATATTGAACCAGTTGTTGTTGTTTTAAGCCCCTAGTTTTGGAATGAGCTGTTATGAATCAGTAGATAACATGAACATGTTATTGGGAACACGGTATTTGGAAATAGGATGCTGCTATTAAAGGAACCCAAAAATATATGGATTCGATGGTGGGTAGAGCTGATGAGACTGTTAATAAAATCTTAAACACCATGAGGAGCATGTTGATAAATGCTAAAAGGGCCCCAAGTAGGCTGCTGGTGAAGGATTAAAAGCAGGTAATGAAAATAGTATCAGAAGTTGGAAGAAAAGTGACTCTTGTTATATAACAGAAGAAAATTTAGCAGCACTGTTTCCTGCAGTGATAGAAAATGTATCTAATTGTATTAGTTTGTTCTCACCCTGCTATAAAGAACTGCCTGAGACTGGGTAATTTATAAATAAAAGAGGCTTAATTGGCTCATGGTTCTTCAGGCTGTACAGGAAGCATGACTGGGGAGGCCTCAGGAAACTTACAATCATGGTAGTAGGAGAAGCAGGCACATCTTACATGGCTGGTGTAGGAGGAAGAGAGAGAAGGGGGGAGGTGCTACGCACTTTTAAACAACCAGATCTTGTGAGAACCCACTCATTATCATGAGAATAGCAAGTGGGCAATTCGCCCCCCCCGATCCAATCACCTCCCACCAGGCCCCTCCTCCAACACTGTGGATTACAATTTGACATGAGATTGGGTGGGGACACAAATCCAAACCATATTGCTAATGAATCCAATGATCTAGCTAAGGAGATTTCCAGGAAGAATATTAAAAATGTCAACTTGCTTCTTAGGAATAGATTTCAAAAAAACAGTTCCCTTATTAAGCATAATGTAGATAAAATATAAAGAATTAAGGATTTGCTGGTTTTGAAGTAAAACTGTTTCATTCCTAGCTTCCCCACATGGCAGAAAGAAAGTAGTTTCTTGTTTCCAAAGTAGGAAAGGTTATCAGGACAGATATCAAATTCAGAGAACCGACAAAAAAATCATAGTCTAAAGATAAAATCAAGTGTAGATCCTTTCTTAAGATAAATAAGACATGTTTTCTACGTCAAAAACCTTGGATTCTGTTGTAGATTCTAGTAGAGGAGAGAGACAAGTAAGCAAATATATACAATTCAGTGAGCTAAAGGCCCTAGTGAAAATAAGCTCGAGTTGTTACGTTAGAGAGGTTCCATGAAAGGACATATATGCAAAGCTAGCCCCCAGTGTGGAAGGAGCTAAGACACCAAAGAAGGAGGTAAAAAAAATCCAGTTTGTTGGTAAAGGGTGGCTTATTGGGGATCTTACAGATCGAAGCATGGTCTTGAGTGTTTTTATGATAGAATTTTAAAATATGTACAAGGGAAGAGACAAATTTATAATGAACCCTCATGTACTATCACTCATATTAAAAATAAACTGGCCAATCTTGTTTTACTTATGATTACCCCTCCCCCAAGTACATTATTTTAAAACAATAAAGGCACATATAATATTATCTATAAATACTTTAGTGATCTCTAATTGACACTCTTTTTGATTAATCACAATACCTTTATTGTACGGGCGTGCACACACACACACACACACACACACACACACACTAATGCTAAGTCCTTAATACTGATGCCTCATTTTGAACAAACTAGGTCAATGTTGCTGAACACTTGCTGGGAAGTAGACAGGCTCTAGATTACTTCAGACTATGTTAATGAGAAAAGAGAATTATTCAGTCTCTGAAGTTCTTGGTTGAAATTCCCCTTTTTCTTGAAAATTATCTAGCTTCCTTTTTTATAGGTGTATTTATTAATAGAATAGAAAAAAATTTGTCCTTAATGCCCCAAAAGGTACAAAATGTAAGAAATGGAAGTCACTATGGACTCTTGATTTTGTTCCTGAGTAAAGTAATACAAACTATTGGAAGTATTGGGGGAGTTTCTGCATTTCCTTCATTAGTCTAATTATGTCTAGACGGGCCTAGCTACGGATTTCAGGCCATCCCTCTATACTCTGTCCTTAGTAGCAAATGTTCTCATCCAACATGATCTTGCAGTTCTGGGCTGGTATGGGTAGAGGAAGTTTTCTATCTTTAGGGAGAGGGAAAAAATTCAGTGCTGTTAATAGCTAGCGTTGTAAATAACAGAAAATGAAGAGAAAAGTTAAACAGAACTATACTTGGTGTCATAGTGTTGAGTCTTATATTTAACTATTAATGTATAATCTAAGTGTCATCTGGCCTTGAAGTACTAGCTACAGGGCTAAATGCTTCAATTTGGTCAAACCCAGAATACATGTACAAAGACTTGGAGACTTGAGCTTGTCATATTTTGAGATCTGCAAAGGTTGGTGAGATGGGTGCTGGGGAAGTTAGTAGTTAGTAGGCACCAAATTGTAAGCAAAAAAATTAGAAATTTTGAAGTATTTTTAGTAATAGATTGCTGTGATCACATTTATGTTGGTGTGGGCTACGTAGGAGGGCATAAAAGCCAATAGGAGAGTGTGATATCAATACAAGGTAGAAATAATTAGTGCATGAACTAAAGTAGTGTCGATGAGGACCATGGCTGTGGCCAACATGAGACAGTGTTTGCAGATCAAATCCACAGTACTGGGAACCTGTAAGATGGGGAGTTGAGAGGAAGGAGTTAGAAATTGTTCCCATGCTTGTGACTTGGCTGTCTTGGAGAATGGTGGTGTGGAAATTTCCAACTGCAGTGTTTCTTGGCTGCCGTGAATACTGGATTACTGGTCAGAGACTGCTGCTACTCTGAAGCTCATCTAGTGTTACAGTAGTAGCATCTTTGAGGCTATGGGTTTAGCCATAGGATTAACTGGGGAATGGATCAGGCAGTCTGTATTGGAGCAAAATGCTTATCTATTCAATGTGTCCTCCCCTGCCCAAGAAAATAATCCCCACGTTCTCATGTTAAATTTACATTCTTCATGTTCCCTAATGCTTTATTTTCAGTTTTTCTCACATTGAAACAAGACTCTATTTGGTCTTCCCAAATTCCGGAGTCAACTTGACCATCTATAATCTTACAGATTGTAATTTAACAAATGAAAACACATTTTGGTTTGAAGGCTATTGCAACTTGAAACTAATACTTTTCTAACTTAGGTAGGACTTTGCTTACTAGGCTTCTCCTAAAACCTGATATGCATCATTTATTAAAATCTTTAAAATATTCTTTATCTCTCTCCTGGAAAATAAATATAGCTCTTGAGCTGTTTTCCTTCAGGCAAAACCAGAAACAACAGCAGAATATTTAATAATAGATTGCTCTGAGAGCCAGGATCTCAACAGGCTTTATAAGTGGGCTCTTTGCTTTCCCTGGGAGGATTGGCATCCATTTTACATAGTGGCAAACAGATGTGGGAACAGGATCTTTTGTTCTTTTCAGAATCATTTACACTAGCTTTAATTGACTGGAGGATTTGTTTTCTTTCTGTGAGCGATTTCTTCCTTACTTAATACATATTCATTTGTCTAATTGCAAAAGTTAGTCACCTGGCATAGCCGGAAGCGAATTAAAATACAATGGCTACAGTTATCGTCTAAAAAAGAGACACATTTTCTTCTCATATTTTTAACGTGTAATCTTTTTTTCTGTTCTTCAAGTAATGCAGCAAAGTGAGTCATATACCTGGGGCAAATCGACTGAATGTAAAAAATGCAAAATCCAAAATACAATTGTTGCTGATTTTTCTTGCACTGGGACAAATATTTAATAACATTGTAATTTACTATGTTGTACTCAGAAGTTAGTTTTATGTAATTTACTGTAACACATAACTTACTGGGCTCTGGCCCTGATGGTTGATTTAGTTTTCTATCAGTTACTTAATTAGAATGCATTATTCATAGCTTTTCTGATGAATGACCTAATTATTATGCTAATTATAATAATCTAAGTCTTCAATGTTTTCTAAAGCATCTTGCCTGATGGGGTTATTAAATACGTGTATAATTATGGTTTTATAAAAATTCAGAAACATGATTTGATACTTTTATTTATACTTAGACTTTCAAGACCATCAAAGATACCTTTTGCCTTGAATTCAATTAATGTATTAAATATTATTTTCCTTTCCTAATATAAAGCTGTGAACCAGTGTAATAGATAAAATGGCAACCAACTACATCAGTAGTACTAAGTGGAATAGAATTTTATACCCACTCTTGCTTTTGAGAACTTTGACTTCAACAAGAAAAATTTCCTTCATGATATGGGGATTATCTTAAAGTCAAAAGGAGTGAACTGACATGATATTTATTGTTATATTGCCAAATTTTAATTATTCATTGGAGAAGCAACTGTGCTGGTGGTTATTATTAACTATCCATACCTGGGGCATCTTTTCTCTACTTTTCTATATACTTCGTTTAAGGCATCTGGCCCAAATTATAACATTTGTATGTGTCTAATTTCACAGCAAACTTAGTATTTGAAGATATTGGGATAGTGCATTGATTTCAGTACAACAATTACGTTTTAGCTAGCCCTCAAGGGCATCTAAAGCTTGAACATCAGACCCACAATCAAGGTAATAGAAAGCGATGTTTTGATGTCTGGTCTTAGACAAAGCAATTTGATAGCTCGTGGCTGGGTCTATGTAACCAAGAACAAGTTAGGGTTAAAATACACATTATGCTCAATTTTGTTGCAGCCTAGTTGTTCAAAGGATTTTTTGGAGAGTTGAACACAGTAACTCATGGCTTTTGTAAACTATTAAGGTGATTCTGAAGAAATAGGACTTACCCCTTTTTTGGTCACATCTCATTCTGTCTTTGAGCACATAGGTATAGATGATGAAAATGAATATTGTCTAATTACTTAACTGCTTGTACTCTGTAATGTTTTCTCTTATTATTTAACTCTCATTTTTTTTCTGTATAAATTTTAAACCATTGGCTTCCATTTCAAACTCTAGAAGCCAAAACTTGTGTCCTCCAAAACTTAGCAAGTGGAAGACATTTGAGGACTTTATAGTCTTACTTGTTACTCTTCTCTTCTTCCTAGCCCTTTTTGAAATCTTTGGCCCATTTATGATATGAGGCAAACTTGTGTGCTGTGGTCTGGCAAAAAATATCTTCATCTCTATTTTTATGGAGCTGCTGTAATTTGACACATATTGAACAGGCTACCTCCCCAAACCCCATGAAAGAAGCCGGTAGCTTCTACACAGAATATTGATTTTCAGGTTGCAGGGTCAGAGTGTCATTTGAAATATTGGTTGGGAGAAAAACCACCATTAAGAGTTTATGTTTTGCTTGTTTTAAATAATTTTTGAAATTATGTGGAATAAAACAAGGAAAAATTAGATTATTTCCTACCTCCAGCATCTGGTGAGCCACCTTCATGCTTCCATTGCAGTTCATAGAGAAAAAACACTGCCAAGCTAAAAAGCACTATAAGGACTCTCTCTTCAACTTTTGCTCTCACCGTAGCACAGACATAACCTTGGGGTCTGATTGCTTGAAGGGTAGTAGGTGAGGTGTATCTCTGAGATACATCCTTCTGCAAGCTCTTTAAAGTTTGTTTCCCCACTGTTTTGGGGTAGAAGGAAAGAGTAGGAAAGAGATAATTATTCCTTTCTTTAGTTGATTGGTAGTGATGCCCTTCTTTTGCTGCTTTTTTGACTAATGGTAACTTATAATCAATGCCCTCTCTGTGGTTGGTGACCAAATACTGACTCATCTTGGGACACATGTATGAGTTTCTGGGAGGATTTTGTGGGAGATGTCACTGCACTGTTCACTGCTGTGTGAGGTGCAAGCTCTGACCCTTCTCCTTCCACTCTCAGCAATAGTCAAAACAAGCAATCTTTCTCAGCTTCTTGTGGGTGGCATTCTGTCATGGGTGAACTGAACCTTTGGGTCAGGTCTTGCCAAGATTGCTCAAGCATAGATGCCTTCTCTGGTGGCCACATGGCCTACAGGAAACTCTTGCATCATTGCTAGGGCTGTGATGAAGAACTCTGTACATTTCATAATGGATCTTGTGAGAACTTCTTTTGGTACCTATTTGTTTTGACTTGTCATCTGTTTGTCATTTTTCTATATATTGGGTATTCATATTTCTCGTTTTTTTTATTTGAGCTGTTGTTTTTCATTATAGATTTGTAAGAGTTTTTGTGTGTTCTAAACATTAATTCTTTGTTGGTTTTGTACTTTGCAAATCTCTGCTTCCTTCTGTCAGCTATGCAGTAACTTTATCCATTGTATTTTTCATTGACCAGAAATTCTTCATTTTGTTAGAAGCCATTTGTTTTTTTCCTTTTTTGTGCTTTTAAAGTTTTGTTTAAACAACCTTTCTCTCACTAAGGTCTGTAACTACTTTGCATTTTATTTTACCAACATTCTAGTTGTATTCTTTATCTTCAGGCATGTATTCTTTCAATAGTCTACTTTGGCTAAGTAAGGATTTGCTTTTCCCCCCAAATTTTACTAACCCATTCACTGTTTCTTAATGAATTTGTAGTGATAGTTTTGTATATGGTTTGTCCCTGAGCTGTCTACCGTGTTCCATTGGTCAATATGATTGTTTCTATAAGAATACCTTAATTTTATTATTATTATGCTTTTAAAGTATGTATTAATATTGCCCCTCCTTATTCATCTTTTTCAAGATTGGTTTTCTTCTATTAAGTAATTGAGTAAATTTACTTAGTTCTTTAACAAATCCAGCTGGAAATGTTATTGGTATTACATTGAATTTACAGAATAATTAGGAAAAATAAATATATTTGTAATGTCATCTTATCTAAGAAAATGGGAATGTCTGTTTAATGTTATAAATCCTCTACTATATCTTTATTAGAGTTTTAATGTTTTCTCTATAAAGTTATTGTGTGTTCTTGGTTGAGAAAATTTCTAGATATTTTATATATTTTTTCTCCTTTTGCTATTATCATATTTTTTAGTTACTGATGGGGTAAATTTGTGCTATTGATACCTTAAGTTGTTACAGCCAACTAAATTTCTAAACTTTCTTATTCCTAATTGCTTTATTAGGTGAATATTATATGGTTTTATTAGGAGATCATTATTTGCATGTAATGATCATTTTCTTTTCCTTTTTTTTTGAGACAAAGTCTAGCTGGAATGCAGTGGCGCAATCTCGGCTTACTGCAAGCTCCGCCTCCCGGGTTCACACCATTCTCCTGCCTTAGCCTCCAGAGTAGCTGGGACTACTGGCGCCCGCCATCATGCCAGGTTATTTTTTTGTATTTTTAGTAGAGACGGGGTTACACCTTGTTAGCCAGGATGGTTTCAATCTCCTGACATCGTGATCTGCCTGCCTCAGCCTCCCAAAGTGCTGTGATTACAGGTGTGAGCCACCGTGCCTGGCCTTTTTGTTTCCTCTTAATGATTTTTCCTCCCTTTTAGAATTATTGAGACTTCTAGAACTGTGTAATCAGTTATGGTGATACTGGGTATTTTTTAATATTTTAAAGGTTATGCCATCTATGTTTCTGCACTAAATGTAGTGTTTGCTAAAAGGTTTTGATATGTGATGTTTACTGATGCAAAAAATTTCACTTCTAATCTCAGTTTGCTAAGATTTTTGAACTTAAAAAAAAGTCCTGAACTTTATGAAGGTCTTTTTTTTTTTTTTTGCATCATTTAAATAATAACATGATCTTTTCCCCTTTACTAATGAGAAAATGGTATTCATGGATTTTATGATGTAAAACAATTTTTGCATATCTCTTATTAACCTCATATGAGCATGAAGCAGTTTTTAAAAAGCGAATTGTTAGGTTCAGTTAGCTAGCTTTATGACCTTGAGTAAGTCATATAACCCTTCTATGCCTGACTTTCTTATCTGTTAAATGGAGATAATAGTCAAAGAGTTGTTTTTGAATTATATATGGTCAGAGCATAGATGAGTGCTTGATGCATAATAAAACCTATCTTTTATTAGTATAAGATTTTTTTGCAATTAGCTAAATGGGCTGCTATATCCTTTACTTGTGTGTTATCTGTTTTTTCTGGCCTTCAAAGTGAGCTGGGCATTTTTGGACTTATTCAAAGCAAACACTTTTAAACAAGCTGAGTGCTTACAAATTTGGTCCTAGATTTTGATTTTGTCCTTTTTTAAGGACAACAGTACATATTACAGTACTAATTTCTCAGGCCTACAATAACAAATTACCACAATCTGACTGGCATCAAAAACAGATATTTATTATCTCACAGGTGTAGGGGCTAGAAGCCTGAAATCAAGGTGTCAACAGAGCCATGTTCCTTCTAGAGGCAAGTGAAAACTTCTTCCTTGCATCTCTCGTAGTTTTTGGTGGTTGTTGGCAATCCTTGGCATTCTTTGGGTTTCAGATGCATCACTCTAATTTCTGCCTCTAGACAGGGCCATTTTTACTGTGTGCCTGGGTCTTTATGTATCCTCTCATAAAGACAACAGTCATATTAAATTAGGGGCCCACTGTAGTTCAGTATGGTTTCATTTTAACTTAAGTAGTTACATCTTCAAAGACTCTATAGCGTTTCCAAATAAGGTCACGTTCTGAGGTTCTGAGTGGACAAAAATTTTTGAGGATACTCTTTCAACTTAGTAAAAGTACCAGAAGATATCAACCCCTTTTTTTGTATTTCCTGAAGCAGTTTATCCTGAGACAATGTTCTTGATCTTAGCTATTCCTTTTTTTCTTTTTAAAAATTTATTATTTTTTTTTATAGATCCAGGATCTTGCTATGTTGCCCAGGCTGGTCTCAAACTCCTGGGCTCAAGCAATCCTCTCCGGCACTCAGCCTCCCAAAGTGCTGAGATGACAGACATGAACCACCACACTTGGCCAATCTTAGCCATTCTAATAGACATGTAGTGACATCTTGTTTTATTTGCATTTCCCTGGTAATGCATGATTTGGGGAATCTTTTCATATGCTTATTTGACATTGTCATCTGTATATCTTGTTTGGTGAGTCTATTGAGATTTTTGCCCATTTTAAAATTCAGGTTGTTTTCTTTCTTATTGTTGAGTTTCAAAAATTCTTTGTATATTTTGTAGTCCTTTATCATGTATGTCTTTCAAATATTTCCTCATGCTCTGTGGCTTGTCATTTTATTCTCTTGATGGTGTATTTTGCAGAGCAGAAAATGTTAATTTAGATGAGGTTCAGCTTATCCATTCTTTTTTTCATGACTCATGCCTTTGGTATCATATATAAAAAGTCATCACCAAACTCTAAGTCATCTAGATTTTCTCCTGTCTTATCTTTTAGGAGTCATATAGTGTATTAGTGTGTTCTTGCACTGATAGAAAAATACCTGAGACTGGGCAATTTAATAAGAAAAGAGGTTTAATTGGCTCATAGTTCTGCAGGCTGTACAGGAAGCATGGCAACATCAGCTTCCTGGGTGGCCTCGGGAAACTTACAATATTGGCAGAAGGAGAAAGGGAAGCAGGCACATCTTACATGGCTGGAGCAGGAGAAAGAGCAAGAGGGGTGAGGTGCTACACACTTCTAAAAAGCCAGATCTTGTGAGCACTCACTATCATAACAGCAGCACCAACAGGATGGTACTAAACCATTCATGAAGGACCACCCTCATGATCCAGTCACCTCCCACCAGGCCCCACCTCAAGCCTTGAGAATTACATTTCAACATGAAATTTTGGCAGGGACACACATCCCAACCATATCATTCTATCCCTGGTTCCTTCCAAATCTCATGCCCTTCTTATACTGCAAAATCCAATTATGCCTTCCCAACAGTCCCACAAAGTCTTAACTCATTCCAGCATTAATTCAAAAGTCTGAAGTCCAAAGTCCCATCTGAGTTGAGGCAAGTCCCTTCTGCCTATAAGCCTGTAAAATCAAAAATAAGTTAGTTACTCTCAAGATTCAATGGGGGTACAGGCATTTGGTAAATACTCCTATTTCAAAAGGAAAAAAATTGGCCAAAAGAAAGGGGCTCCATGCCCCATATAAGTCTGAAACCCAATAGGGAAGCCATTAAATCTTAAAGCTCCAAAATCTCTTTTGGCTCCATGTTGCCCATCCAAAGTACTCTCATGCAAGGGGTGGGCCCCCAATGCCTTGGGAAGCCCTGCCCCTGTGGTTTTGCAGGGTTCAGGACCAGTGGCTTCTCTCAAGGGCTGATATTGAGTGCCTGTGGCTTTTCCATGTGTAGGGTGCAAGCTGTTGGTGGATCTACCTTTCTGAGGTCTGGAGGATGGTGGCCCTATTCTCAAAGCTCCAATAGGCAGTGCTCCAGTGGGGACTCTGTGTGGGGGCTCCAACTGCACATCTCCCATTTGCACTGCCCTAGTAGAGGCTTTCATGAGTACTTCACCCCTGCAGCAGGCTTCTGCTTGGACATCCAGGCTTTTCCATACATCCACTGAAATCTAGGTGGAATCTCCCAACCCTCAACTCTTGCATTCTGCACACCTGCAAGCTTAACACACTATGTGGAAGCTGCCAAGGCTTATGGCTTACACCCTCTGAAGCAGCAGCCCAAGTTGTACCTGGGCCCCTTTGAGCCATGGCTGGAGCTGAAGTGGCTGAGATATGGGGAGCAGTGTCCTTAGGCTGCACAGGGCTTTAGGGCCCTGAGTCTGGCCCATGAAACCATTCTTCCCTCCTAAGCCTCTGGGCCTGTGATGGGAGGGGCTGCCACAAAGGTCTCTGAAATGCCTTGGAGTCCTTTCCCCCATTGTCTTGGCTGTCAGCATTTGCCTTCCTTTTAGTTGAGAGCGCACTTCACATGGCTAGGCTGCAAAATTTCCAAACTTCTATGCTCTACTTCCCATTTAAATATAGATTCTAGTTTCAACTCATTTCTATGCTCATGCTTATGAGCATAGGTTGTTAGAAGTAGCCAGGCCACATTTTGAATGCTTTGCTGCACAGAAATGTATTCCACCTGATAACCTAAATCATCATTCTCAAGTTCAAAGTTCCACAGATCATCAGGGCAGGGGCACAATGCAGTCAACTTCTTTGTTATGCATAACAAAAGTGACCTTTGCTCCAGTTCCCAATAAGTTCCTAATCTCCATCTGAGACCCCCTCAGCCTCGACTTCACTGTCCATATCACTATCAGCATTTTGGTCATAACCATTCAACAATTCACTAGGAAGTTCCAAACTTTCCCTCATTTTCCTGTCTTCTTTTGAGTCCTCCAAACTGTTCCAACCTATGCTCATTACTCAGTTCCAAAGGTGCTTCCTCATTTCCTATAGATTTTATAGCAGTACCCCACTCCTGGTGCCAATTTTATATATTAGTCTGTTCTCACACTGCTATAAAGAAATATCTGAGACTGGGTAATTTAATAATAAAAGAGGTTTAATTGGCTTACGGTTCTGCAGGCTGTACAGGAAGCATGGAGGCATCAGATTGTAGGGAGGCCTCAGGAATCTTACAATCATAGTGGAAGGTGAAGGGAAAGCAGGAACATCTTACATGGCTGGAGCAGGAGAAACGGGGGGAAGTGCTACACACTTTTAAACAACCAGATATGCACACTCACTCACTATTACAAAAGCAGCACTGAGAGGATGATGCTAAAGGATTCATGAGGGACCACACCCAAGATCCAGTCACCTCCCACCAGGCCCCACCTCGAGCACTGGAGATTAAGTTTCCACATAAGATTTGGGTGGGGACACAGATCCAATCCCTATCATGTAGTTTACCATTTTACATTTAAGTCTCATCTATATTGAGTTAATTTTTGTGAAGGCCATAAATTCTGTGTCTAGATAAATTTTTTTGCATGTGGATGTCCAGTTGTTACAGCACTAGTTGTTCCAGCATCATATCTATTCTCCATTGTATATTTTCTCCATCATAATTTTTATCCAACTGATTGTAGACAGATAAGCAAAACAATGTTTCTTCAAATGTTTAAACAAATGCCAGCATAGTCAGTTGACTATACTGATGTGGGTCTATTTCTGGGCTTGCTATCCTGTTCCATTGATTTACTTGTCTTTTCTTTTGCTAATACCACACTGTTTTGATTAGTATAGCTTAATAGTAAGCCTTGAAGTCTCGTATAGTGTCTGCTCTCCAAATTTGTTCTTCAAGATTGTGTAGGCTATTCTGGGTCTTTGACCTTTCCATATAGACCTTAGAATCAGCTTGTCAATATCCACAAAATAACTTGCTAGTATTTTTAAATCAAGATTGCATTGAATCTACAGATCAAATTGGGAATAACTGGCATCTTGACAACATTGGGACTTCCTATTCATGAACATGCAATGTCTCTACATTTATTTAGATCTTTGATTTCTTTTATCAGAGTTTTGGTATGCTGATTTTTTGCTTTCAGTATTTTGGTTGAGAACTCAGATGCCAGTCTGAATATTTTCTTTTGTAGGAGATCCCCTTTTTCTTTTTGTAAATTTCATTATTGTATCATAATATGTCTTAGATATTCTTCATTTTAATTATAATGTACTTAGGTGGGAGTTTTTTCTTATCTCTCCTGTTTGGTAATTGTCTTTTCCCATTCAGGGTGCTATAACAAAGATATCACCACCTCCTAATGCCATAGGGTTGGGAATTAGATTTCAACATGTGATTTTTTTTTTTTTTTTTGGTGGGGGGAAACAAATATTCGTCCATAACAATAATCTATCAGCTTATGAACTTTTTCAATCTGAGATCTTTTCTTTCTTTAATTCTGGCAAATTTGCTTTATTTCTTCAAATGTTTATAATTATATGTTTTTTCTCTACTACTAGAAACTCTATTATCTATATGTTACCATTGTAAACATACGTACAAACACACATAATACACACAGACATAAGCATACACACATATGTATAATCTTTTATCCTTTTTTGCTGCCTTATGAGAGAGTTCACACATTATTCTTTATAGCTCACTCTTTCATTATTCAACTTATTTATCCTGGTAGTCAACTTACTTACTATGCTATTTATTTTAGCTATTATATTTTAAAGTCCATTATTTCTACTTGGTTCTTCATTATAGTTTCTACTTATTGTTCCATGTTACTGATATCTTCACTATCTTCTTTGGCTTATTTTGAATTCTTGGCCAATTTTTTTTTTTCAAAATTTCTGCCTCAGAGAAACAATTTATCTGGCTCAGTTTGTTGTTTTTCATTAGCAATGGTAAATTCTCAAGTATCTGCTTTTCCTTGCCTGTTTGTTTTTGTTTCTTGACTCATGGACTCATATTTCCTTGGGTCAAGTAACGCATATGAGGAGGGGACAAAGCCCAGAACCTAATCCATGCTCATCTTAGCAAGTTTAAGGAAAGGGGAAGATATGATCTCCAGATACCAACAAACTACTGCTGATATCACTCCCATTTGCTATCATGCCACCAAGCAATTCAGAGTTTACCTTTAAATTAATAAAGAGAAGCAGCTTTGCAATAAAGCAGTATCTTTAGATTGTAAACTACCACTTTAAGGGCTTAATGGAAAAGGGATTGGAGAAGTCAGTTTCCTGGTTTGGCCAGGTAGCTCACACATTTTTTCTTTTCTTTTTTTTCTTTTCTTTTCTTTTTTCCTTCCCTTCCCTTCCCTTCCCTTCCCTTCCCTTTCCTTTCTTCTCTCTCTCTCTCTCTCTCTCTCTCTCTCTCTCTCTCTGTCTCTTCTTTCTTTTTTGACGGTGTCTCGCTCTGTCACTCAGGTTGGAGTGCAGTGGCATGACCTTGGCTCACTGTGAGCCCCGCCTCCCAGGTTCAAGCCATTCTCTTGCCTCAGCCTCGCAAGTAGCTGGAACTACAGGCACCCGCCACCACGCCCAGCTAATTTTTTGTATTTTTAGTAGAGATGGGATTTCACAGTTTTTGCCAGGATGGTCTCTATCTCCTGACCTCGTGATCTGCTCGCCTTGGCCTCCCAAAGTGCTGGGATTACAGGCATGAGCCACCGCTCCTGGCCACACATTTTCATTACTTTTCACCTTAGCAGGGTGATTTAAACTGACATTGTCAATTTTGATAGCGAAAGGGCAGGATATGATTGTCTCAGGCTAATATGGGAGAGAGGCAAGAGCCAATCTAGAAGATTTTTATATCCTCCTACTGTTAGTTTTGGCTTTTGTTGATCCCAGGCTGCAATTAGTTATCTACTTCTTATACCTACTCCAGTTAAAGAATGCTTTTGGTCCCTCAAGGTTTTCACGAGCCTATGTGTTTTTTGTGTGTGCCAGTTCCTGTAATCCATACTCCCCTCTTGCTTCTGCACTCCTCTAGGGCTGGGTCAAGGAACCCCATAGTGCATGCTATTTTGCCATCTGTCCTGGAGCGAGGAAAGCATGGTGTGCTTTCTACTTGGTACTGTGTGGATTTGGCTTAGTAATGATGACATACTCTGGGAGCATTTAGACTCAGAGAGGAACTTTCCATATTTGGCATATTCCCAATGCTGTGACAAAGGACACAGTCACAGCCGATTACTGTGTTAGACTTTGGCTGAGGGCTTTGTTATTAACGGGCTTCAAATGAAATTTTAAAAGAAAAGGATATTTTTTACATTGGCATTTGAGAAATTGTGCTATAGGAAGTAGTATATACTTGTCCTTTCTCTTGACAGAGAACACAATGTACTTTGAATTGTTCATGACTCTCTCAACATATTTCAACAAAAAAAGCTGATATTTTAAATTTATTGACAATCATAGGAGGAAAACTTAATAAATTCTTCAGCTCAACTCAAATGTATCCAAATGTATCTTACCATTAATTATAATACTAGCTATATAAGTAGACTGTAATCAGTCACTGAAGTAAATTAAAACATTCTTCTGAAGTTCTTTCCTTCTGTTATACTTCATTTAGACCTGATGGGTATGTATAAAATATTGGTCATCTGGCCACTAGCACTTACCAGATGAAACCAATACATTATGTCACTGAGGGTGGTAGACCTTTAGTTGGGATGTGTATGAAAGTGTAGAGCAAGATGTGTAATGCATTTGCATTTCACCTTGGCCTAAATCCCTCCCAAGTACAAATATCAGGGTTTTTCCTTTCATATCATCAGCGTTCCTTTGGGTGTCAGAGAGTCCCTTTCCTATTTTGAGGGCTTTATGATTTTCCTGGATCATTGCAAAAAGGAATGTGTCCACCCAACATAGTTCAGATTAGGCTGAGCAAAATCTCAGTTACAGATGAACATTACATGAATAACATGGATACCATTGTTAAGTGACTGTTTTCATCAGCAAATACCCTCACCAGATGACAACAAGAGCAGCTTTATATGGCTTTTTAACAAAGGTGGCATGAAGATATTATCTTAAATGTACTGGTTTAATAGCTCCACAAATGTTTATCGAACATCTGCCACATGCTAGGGATTTTTCTAGACTTAAGGGACCACAGAGAACAAGATAAAGTTCTGCCGTCATTGTTTACAAGGAGACAAAAAGTGAGCAAAGTGTGAAGAAGCAAATTCTAAAACATAGTGAAATTGGGTGAGGTGCTGAAGAGTGACTGGGAAGATACATTAGCTTGGGTGGTTAAGGATGCCTTGTTAGGATGACATCTAAGCTGATACCAGAATAATACACAAAGATCTGGAGACACAGTATGCCAGGTGGAGGGAAGAGAAAGTCCAAAGTGCTAGAGTCATGTATTTTCAGGAAGAGACATAAGATAAGTATGGACTAAGCAAGGTGATTGAAAGGGAGAATAGTATGAAATAAGATTGAAGAGTAGGTAGAAGGCAATTCATTCAGGGCTTGTGGACCCAGACAAGGAACTTGAATATTATTTTAAGGGTAGTGGGAAGCACATCCAATTGATTTGCAGTCCTACCATCTATCCCTTTAATATATATGTGAAATGTGACTATTTCTCACCATCAAACCAGTACTTTCATTTCTCAAACCCTGCTTCTGTAATTATTACTCTTTCTGCTGGATACTTTTTAGCATTCTGTTTTTTAACTTTTATTTTAGGTTCAGGGGTACATGTGCTGGTTTGTTACATAGGTAGACTTGTGTTACATGGGTTTGTTGTAAAGATTATTTCATCACTCAAGTCTTAAGCCTAGTACTCATTAGTTATTTTTCCTGATTCTCTCCCTTTTCCCAGCTTCTATGCATCCAATAGGTCCCAGTTTGTGTTGTCCCCCTCTATGTGTCCATGTGTTCTCATCATTTAATTCTCACTAATAAGTGAGAACATGCCATATTTGGTTTTCTGTTCCTGTGTTAATTTGCTAAGGATAATGGCCTCCAGCTCCATCCATGTCCCTGGAAAGGACACAATCTCTTTCTTTTTTATGACTGCATAGTATTCCATGGTGTATATGTACCACATTTTCTTTTTCCAGTCTATCATTGATGAGCATTTAGGTTGATTCCATGTCTTTGCTATTGTGAACAGTGCTGCCATGAACATATGTGTCCATGCCTTTTTAAACAAATGATTTATATTCCTTTGAGTATATACCCAGTAATGAGATTGCTGGGTTGAATGGTATGTTTGTCTTTAAAACTTTGAGGAATCGCCACATTGTCTTCCACAATGGTTGAACTAATTTACACTCCCAGCAACTGTGTATAAGCATCCTTTTTTCTCTGCAACCTGGCCAGCATCTGTTATTTTTTGACTTGTTGATAATAGCCATTCTCACTGGTAGGAGATGGTATTTCATTGTGGTTTTGATTTGCATTTCTCTAATGATCAGTGACATTGAGCTTTTTTTTTTTTTTATATGATTGTTGACTGTATGTATGTTTTCTTTGAAAAGTGTCTGCTCATGTCCTCTGCCCACTTATTATTGGGGTTGTTTGTTCTTTTCTTCTTGTGAATTTGTTTAAGTTCCTTATAGATGCTGGTCGTTAGACCTTTGTTGGATGGATAGTTTGCAAAAATTTTCTCCCATTCTGTAGGTTGTCTGTTCACTCTGATGATAGTTGCTTTTGCTGTGCAGAAGCTCTTTAGTTTAATTCAATTTCATTTGTCAGTTTTGCTTTTGTTGCAATTGCTTTAGGTGTCTTCATCATGAAATCTTTGCCTGTGCTGTGTCCTAGATGGTGCTGCCTAGGTGGTCTTCCAGGTTTTTTTTTTTTTTTTTTTTTTAAATAGCTTTGGGTTTTACATTTTAGTCTTTAATCCATCTTGAGTTAATTTTTGTATATGGTGTAAGGAAGAGGCCCAGTTTCGATCTTGTGCATATGGCTAGCCAGTTATCCCATTTTCTGAACAGGGAATCGTATTTTTGGTTGGTAGGCTATTTATTTGGTGGTGGCTTGGGGTGGGGTGCTGGGCAGGTTTGAGTGCCTTCTATGTGCCCTGCAAGCAGTTGTGACCACTCAGGCTGTGGGAAGATCCGCTGTTCTCTGTGCAGTGTTAGTGCAAGGGCAGGTCACTGGTGGGGTGGGGCTTGCTGGCTCTCTGCTTACCAAGACTATCTGCAATGGCAGTCTGCGGGGTATCTGGGGGCATACTGCACTCCGTGTGCTGGGGGTCAAGTAAAGCAAAACCCACCTGTAAAGACAATGACTAGCAAAGTGATTTGGGAGTTGCTATGGGGTTGGGGGAAGCTGCAGTATGGAGAAGGAACATGTGGGCTGGTGTGTAGCCATAGGGGCTGCCTCGCTGGAGCTCTCCACTGGTCAGGCATGGTCAGCTGGCACAGAAGTTGTGGTGTGGGTTCCCCAGGGCACCCAAGACTGCCCTGTAAGCAGGTGTGGCCAGGCTGGGGCCCCAGGAAAGGCCAATAGACCAAGGAGTGCTCAGATCTGACCAGCTCTGTCTGATGTGCCAGACCTGCCTGCAGATACCAGGTCTGACAGTTCCTCTAGGGTTAAAGTCTCTTATGGGAGGAAGTCAAGCCTATGGGCATTTGTTGCCCTGGCAGTGCTCCACTACAAGATGCTCCAGCATCAAACCCTGCCTCTGGGCTCTGCATCAGCTGGTGTGCTGCCCCACCACTTGTCTAAGAAGTTCTCCCTGCCATCTCAAGTGTCTGTGGTGGTCAAGGGCTTCCCTCCTGCTGGGGTTCCAGAGGGTCATGGTGAGAGCAGGTTTCTCCTTGCGGGTTCAACTCACCTGTTCTCCTGGAGCTGTTGTGGTTCAAAAATGAGTCCTGGTGTGTAGTAACCTGTGTGGGGTTCCCAGTTTTCTTCCCCTTCAGCCTAGCTTCTGTGCCTTCCCTCCATCCACGCTCTATGCCTTCCCTCTGAAGACTTGCAGAGTCCAGGGCCCTAGTATTCTTTTAATAAGAGTAAGATAGGATCAAATTGAATTTTTAAAAAAGAACTCTGACCACTGTGTGCAGAATAGATTGTAGAGAGGCAAGTGTAGAAGTGGAAAAATCAGCTTGAAGGTTATTTAATGGCCCAGGTGAAATAGAACATTGGTTTGTACTAAGGTGGAAGTAGTGGAGATGGTAAAAAGTGGACCATTTGAAGTATATCCTGGAGGAGTAATTGACAAGAATGCTGTTAAATTGCATATGGTAAATGAGTGAAAAGAAAAATAAAAATGGTTTATCAGTTTTGGAATGAGAAGATAGGTGAGTGGTGGCACCATTTATCGAGGTGAGAAAGACTGGAGTAAGAATAGGTTTGAGAAGAAAGCAAAGTTTTGTTCTGAGACACATACTCAACATTTAGGTGGTGGTGTCAAATAAGCGGTTGGATACATAAATCTGGTGGGCTCCACTGAGTTGACTGTCTCTCTCTGTAATATATTTAAATTATATATAAGTATAATTTGAATCCATTGGAATGCATTAACATTTATAAGGAGAGGCTGTAGATAAGTTAGATAAGATGACCTGGGACCCAGCCTCTAGAGATTGAGCAGAGGAGGTGAATCTTACAGACAGAACTGAAAAGGTGAGGTAAGAGAATACCCGAAGAGTGTTATGATCCAGATCCTAAGACAGGGAAGAGATACTCCTGCATATTCCCATAAGTGAAAACCCAGAAGTAACCATTTGACTTGGCAAGGTGGAGGATATTGTTGACCTTGATGAAAGTTGGTGGAGGACAGGATGAAAAGTCCAGAAGGGGTGTTGGCAACTGTAGAGAAATCTAGTGAGGGTTTTGCTATAAAGAGAACATACGTTTAGGTGAGAGATTTTTTAATTGTTTGTCTGTTTTGCTTTTAATTTTTTTTCTACTTTTAAAGGAAGGGGATACAAAGTGCATGATTGAGAATGACCCAGCAGAAAAAGTAGTAATTATAAGAACAGGGTCTTTGAGGAAAAAGGAAAGAGGGATGGGATTTAGTAGAGGTGACCTTGGCCTTGGTAGGAAGAGGTTGTTCACTGTAACAAAAGAAGGTAGAGTGGGTACAGATGCAGGTAGCAGGCAGATTTGTTGGAAAATTAATGGAATTTTCCTCCAGTGGTCTCTGCATTTTCAGTGAACTATGAGGCAAGCTGAGAATGAGGAAAGGGAAAATGTACTGGAGGTTGGAAAAGAGGAGAGGCATATAATAACCATTTTAGAAAGTGAGAGAGTAAATATACTAGAAGAATATCATAGGATTATCAGGCAGTATTGAGTATCCATTTGAAATCTGTAGTAGTAGCCTCATCCAATATGGCAAGCATCACCATTAGACCCAGAGAAGAGCAGTAGCTTGAGTCCAGTCCTTTAGAGAGCCCTGTTCTGGCCCTTTCTGATATGACCCCTAAACAAAGAACCTACGAGCTTGAGGGGACATGGCCACCAGGAGCTTTTATCCTTTCCTCCTCTATCTAGATTATGTTCTGTGTACATAGTGTACATAGTGAAGAATTCTTACAACCTTGAAGAGTTAGAATTTTTATAACAGAAAATAAAAAAGAGAACAATCAATTTTCAGGGTATTCTTTTTAAGTTCACAGAATAATTAGAATCCTGGGGTCCAAATGACCCGGATCCTATTTCCCGAATCCATGTTGGATATTTTTCTGAGTCCTTTCTCCTTTGGGTGGACTACCCTGCAGGTGTCTGCACTCTGAGGCCCTAGCTTGCAAGGATGTGATGGAACTTGCACATATAGGCTGGGCTGTCCATGTATGTGTGGAAGGCCCCTCACAGTGTCATGTACAAGTAAGATGGGAAAGGTCTGGGCTGTGATTTGAGGGTTAGGGACTTGTTTTCTGGATACCATCACATTTTAGCCAGTGTGAAAGTCAAAGCAGCCTGAGAATTGTTTGTCCTTGAACTTCCAGGTAATTAAGAACATATTTGTCAACAGAGGCAGATAAAACATGACTATATTTAACAGTTTGTAGCGTGATATATACATTTTCAATATGTAGACATGTGATATGTGCCTCCTCTTGCCCCAGGTTCCAGAATGTTTGGGGGTGCACCTGAGCATGACCAGAGATACATAGCAGTGCTGTCCAACAGGACTTTGTGCAACCATGAAAGTGTTTCTATATAGTACAGTACAGTAACCCCTAGCCACATGTGGCTATTGAGGCTTTGAAATGTAGTTAGTGAGACTGAGGAAGTGAACTCTTAATTTTATTTAATTTTTAAAATTTAAATAGCTACATGTGTCTAGTAACCACCATTTTGGACATGCAAATCTATGGACTTGTCTCTTTTCCCAAGCAGCTTTCTAGTGCTAGAGGCCATTTGGGTTCAGTTCTATCACAATAGTAATTCTGTTCACCTCTGCGTGGTCTCACCAGAGCTTGTCGGGTCTCAGAACCCACTGGCCTCTACCAGGCTCACATTGGGTACTATTTCACCTTGCTGTCCTATCTCCATCTGGAAGAGCTCTTTCAGTCTCCCCAGGGCTTGGATAATTTGAATTCCTGCTCTTTTCCATGCATTGTTATAGCATAAACCATCCACTAGTTACTACTTCCACTAGAATCTTCCCTTTTAAAGCTCAAGATATGTATTTTTTTTGTTCTCAAAAAAAAGTGCTCTTTGCAAATCAATGACTTTGACTTTCAAAGCTATTGCTTCTGATGAAGACTTCAAGAGTTTATTCTGTGAACTTAAAAAGAATACCCTGAAAATTGATTGTTCTCTTTTGATTTTCTATTATAAAATTCTAACTCTTCAAGGTTATAAGAATTCTTCACTATCTCCACAAAGGTTCACATCCAATGTGCTTTCTGAAAAGTTTAAAATTTAATATTTCATGACAAATTATTTCAAAAGGAAAGTGATAAAAGTTTTTATGTGCTTGTACCAGCGATAATACTCTAAAGATGCCCATCACTGTGGTAGGAGAGTGAAGACGAGGTGACTTAAAATAGAGATGGGAAATGTGGATGAAGTTGGGTACACCCCTTGTGAACCTCTACTTTCAGCAGGCACAGGGGTGTGCTCCTCTTCTATGCTGGAGTATAGGGAAGCCAGTGAACTCACAATAGTATGAGACAGACGAAGCTATGAAGGAAATAAGTGAAGATTGCTTTAATCCTTTCAGTTTTTTGAATTGCTCAGATCACATGTGCCACATTCCCAGAACTGCTAGAGTTCCTTTCATTTCCCTGTTCCTTGACCTCAAAGCACTTATAGTATATTTGGGGAGACAAGTACTAAACAATAAATAGGTATACAAAAATATAATTAGAAATTGCCCAAGAGCCATAAATTGAAAGAAAAGAGTGCTACTGGGGAGAATCATGGAGCTTTAGAGGAGAGGCTGAATGTGAAGTGATGTTTCTATAGGGTATGAAAGTTGAGTAAGGATTAGACAGAGTGGGAGGAAGAGAATTCTAGGGCAAGAACCTGAGGAAGCAAAGGGGCTGGTGTGCTGAGGAAGAGAAAAAAGGACAGTTTGCTTCAGGAAGACTGAGTGGTGACAGAGTGATGTGAGAGGCAAGGTTGGATAGGAGGACAAGGGCTTAGGAATGATTAGAAGCTGGGTTATTCTAGGTGCAGTAGAGAAACCGCCAAAAGATGTTATACTGGTGGCAGGGTTCCAACGGGATCAAATTAACACTTTACAAGGATTACTCCGGCTGTTGTGCAGAAAAGAGGATGAGACGGCAGGAAGCAAGAGTGAAGGAGGTGACAGCCCACTTAGGACACCACTGACAGAATAAAGCCAGAGAGGGTCATGTGCTAAACCAGAGTACTGACAATTGAGACCAAGAAAACTTGACAAATTCACAATAAATGTTAGGGCAGAGTCTTTCAACCTTGGGCCTTGTCTTAGTTTGTTTTCATGTTGCTAATAAAGACATATTCCACTAGACATATTCCATAGTCTATTACAGAGACTGGGTAATTTACAAAGAAAAAGAGGTTTAATGGACTCAGTTCCACATGGCTGGGGAGGCCTCACAATCATGGCAGAAGGCAAACGTCACATCTTACATCGCAGCAGGCAAAAGACAGAATGAGAACCAAGCCAAAGGAGTTTCCCCTTATAAAACTATCAGATGACATGAGACTTATTCACTACCATGGGAACAGTATGGGGGAAACTGCCACCATGATTTAATTATCTTCCACTGGGTGCCACTCACAACACATGGAAATTATGGGAGCTGCAATTCAAGATAAGATTTGTGTGGGGACACAGCCAAACCATATCAGCCCTTTTAAAATTTTGGGCCAGATAATTATTTGTTGTGGGGTTTGTTCTGTTCATTGTAGAATGTGTAACAACATTCCTGACCCTTTCTTCTGCCAGTAGCACTCCCCAGCCCAACCGCCAATGCCCTCCATCAATTTGTGAAAATTTAGAATGTCTCTAGACATTGCCCAATGTCTCTTGCATGGTAAAATTGCCCTCAATTGAGAGCCACCATATTAAGGGGATAATTCACAGATACAAACAACGGATTAGATGTGGAAAGACAAGGAAATGGAAGGTGTCATGAATGACATTCATTTGATCAAGGGAGTAGATGGATATGTGATTATAGAAATGCAACGACTTGAGGAGAATATTTGGGGCATGTATAGAAATATTAAGAGTTTGTTTTAAACACAGTTAATCTAGATGCCTCGAAGACTTCAAGGAGAGATATCAAGGAGATGGTTACTTATTGTACCAAGAGATCTTGGCTGGAAATATGAAGAGCCATGGGATTTGGATGTGATCACTGATTGAGAGAATGTAAATGAGAACAGAAGAGAGTTTGGGAGTGAACATAGAAAAAACTATTATTTCCAAAACCAGCAGAAAACGTCATGAAAAGGGAAAAACACCCCAGCATGCTTTTCAAGAAGAGGGTAGTAAAGTGAATTGACTATGACTCAAAGTTCTAGTTATATGAGGATTGAAAAGTATCCATTGGAATTGGCAAAAAGGGAGGTAACTGTAAAACTTAGCTGGTGGGTACAGATTTTTAATGGAGTAGAAGGGGCTGAAATCATAATGGGGTGGGCTGGAATGAGAATGAAAGTTGGAAAATCACGTGTGTACACGATTATTTCAAGAGTTTTTTCCAACCAAGTGAGGAGGAAGGAAGCAATTGACTAAAAGGAGAGGTGGCATCAGTGGGGGCCTTTGTAAAAACATGATAGTAAAAAACATGATTAAATGTTGCTAGAAAATGATCCAGTAAATAATAAGAGAAGTGGAAAATAGAGGAAAGAGAATAATAGATTCACGGAAGTTCTCTGGTAGGTATGACACTTTTGGCTAGTAATTTACTAGGGGAAATAAGCTTTTTTTATTATCACAGAGAAAATGATAATATTGATCATGATAGCTAACATTTATTGAGGGTTTATGATATGTCAGGCTTCTTACATAGTTTATCTTACTTAATCTTCTCCCCAAAACTTGTGAAATAAATCCTGTTAGTGTACATACTGGAGAGATGAGAAAACAGGGTTAGAGTAACTTGTTTAAGTGGCAGAGCTTAGACTGTAATGGAACTCATTCCTGAACCCAGGTTGAGCCAACTTTATTCCAGAGCCTAAGATCTTAAAATAAGCAGAGAAAAGGAATCTTGCCAATTAACCTACCAAAGAATTATTAAAACCCATTAACTCCTGCCTATTACCTTATTCAGCTTAACTTAAATGAAGGTTACCTCTCATAATGAAATATGCTTCCTTATACTTGAACCTGCCCTGAAGTGATGACTGATTTTCCCTCATCTTTTATTTTACTCATTTTCTTTGTTTGTTTGTTCATTTACATTTTCTAAGGAAATTCCCTGCACTAACAGGGAATAGGTCTGGGCTCAGACAAGATAGCCTGACCTTTGAGTGGAAAGAACTACTCAGGGTGCTTATTTTTTGAGCCGGATTAGACACTGAGCAAATGTGTTTCCTGTTCTGGGCAGAACAGGAAAGAGAAGCAGAGCAGCTATGAATACTTATTCTTGCCAGGGCAGCTATGAATACTTAGTACAGCCTTCCAGAGGCTGTTTGCAGAGTCTCTGAGATTGGTTAGTAATTGGCATAGAAGAAAATGCCATTGGCTTACCTTATTCTGGGCTTTTTGTTTATAATGCTAGCCTTATTCTCAGATCCTGGCAATGATTCTTTTCTAATAAGTAAGCATTACCTGATATTTGAGACAGTATCAACCAGTACTTGTCCTATCTTGACCTTAATTTTCTTTTTAATCATTTGCTTGAAGGACCTCTTGTGTGTGTGTGTATGTGTGTGCACATGCATGTGTGCCGTGCATGTCCATGTGTACACACACATGTGTGCATGTAAATGCATAAGGTTGTGTTTGTGGTTTAAGGGGGCTTTTCTGAGATACAAGATCTGTTATGATAAAAAAAGAGGAAGAAGAAATGAAAGAATAAAAGAAAGAAAAGAATGTGATTCAAAGTGAATGTGAACAAATGATCGCATGGGTTGAATGCTTTAGTACAGAAATACTTGGGTCACCACTATCTTTTCAAACTCGCTCTTCTGACTTTCGAGTATCTCTGACTCCATTCACGTGTAAAAGGTAGCCAGGGTCTTCCAGAGGTGAGGCCGTCCTTTTGTTCTGAGTTCCCTGGAAGCAACTTCAATTTCTAGATGAGAAGAAAGAATAGGCAAAATGAGAGACGTATTTGAATGGAGTAGATGTACCTGTGGGGTTTCTTAAGTCTTAGCTGAAAGGCTTCTGCATGCAAATATACATTAATATGTGTATACATACATAGCTCTTGGACTTTGCAGTTACATTTCTAGTTTTTTTTTTTTTTAATGCTGAGGGAAATGATCTGATCAGAGTGCTTTGCTCTCAGAAACAGTCACAGGGCCCAAGTAGCCAGGCAGGCTTGTCCCCTCCTGTGGCAGTTTGTTAGTACTGCAGCAACAACTCTGCAAACCAGCATACTAGCAATTAAAGGTGTGACGACTTCATGTCCCAGGAGAAAGCATTTTCATGTGAGAGTTAAAACCTGATGACATATGAAAGGAGATGGAGGATGTGTATAAAACTGGATGTTTAAGAGATTCAGCTCTGCCACATCAAGTGTTTGGAGGTATCCCGGGGCAATGAGTGAAGCATTGCAGCAAATGAAATGCTGGCTTTCTTTTCATTAGGAACCAGAGCTTCACATTATTGAAACATACATTTTGCTTATCCGTGAAACCCATATTTGAATCAATAGCTGCAAGCAGAGACAGTTCTATCATGTGGCTCTCCAAGGCTGGCTGAGTGACTGATAGTGCCATATTTTGAATGATTTAAGAGAAACCAGAGGACTGTTGACCAGCAGTACATCCCAACATTATTAGCTTCCTTCTGATATGTCAGAGCTACTGATGAATTTGAGTTTTCTCAGAGGTTTCTGATCTTGGAGGCAGCACTGGACGAGCTGTTAACAAGCTTCCAGAATGTCAGATTTGCATTGGGTTTAACTGATATTCCCTTTTAAGACTTTAAAGGATCATAAGTTACAGTAGGCTTTTTGGTCCCTGGGCAGTCACAGCCTTCAGCTGAGGAGAATGTGCTCAGTCAATGTGTACTGTGATGGACTAGACTTTTGTAACTAGCCGCTCAGATTTGGAAAAAATAAAAGGAAGCCTTATAGACATTAGGTAATAAAGAATATGCTTTATAAAATCAAAATATGATTTATGAAAAAAGCATTCCTATAATTTGGGTTTAAGCTGAGACTTCTGGTTAAAAGTGTCTTAAATTTCATAGTGGTTTTACAGTGTTTTTGTAAATTTTCACATATCTCCTCTGATCCTTAACATACTATTGCATTTAATCTCTATTTACTTAGTGATAACATTTGATTGAAGTCACAAGTCCTAGGATCCTTGTCTCAGCAGGTTGATTAACGTCAGTGTTCCAGGTCCTAACCCTTATTTGCTTGTGTAATTAACTATTGCTGCCAATTTAGCAATATTTAAACTTTGCTCATATTAGAAAATATAGTGTAGTTAGAAAATAAAGTTAATGTTGGTTCTAAACAAGTTATTTAAATTTTCAGGGGTGTAGTGGAATAAACACTGGCTTTAGAGTTTGCCATCCATAGTGTCAAAATGTAGATATGCCTGCAACAAGCTGAGTGACCTTGGAGAAAAAATGATTTTAACATCTCGATTCTCAATGTCAATGTCTGTACTTTGGGGACAAAAATAGTTATCTTCTAGATTGTCAGTTATTTACTCCCGAAATGTTTATTGAGTAGCTAACTACTCTGTGTTAGGCACTGTTTTAACATTGAAATGCAATGTTGAATGAGATAGAGAAAAATCCCTACCCTCAGGGGTTTGTCTTCTAGCTGGGGAAGACAGACAATAAATAATTGAATAAACCAGTTCTGAGAGTCTCAAGTATTAAATATGCAACGGGATAATGTAGCAATAATGCCTTGGCTGAAAAGGGCAGCATTCCAGGAGAAGGGTGATTAGGGAAGGCTCCCCTGAGGATGTGACATTGAGGGTGACCTGAATGATAAAATGACACTAGCCTTGTGAGGGATCAGAGCAAAAGTATTGTAAGCAGAGGGAGTAGCAAATGCAAAGCCTCTGGTATAGGAAGGAGTTTAGAGTGTTTTCAGAACAGAAAGAAACTTGGTCCTAGAGGAAGGCAGGGCTAGACCATGCCATGCATTTCAGCCATAGTAAGGATTTGGATGTTCTCTGACTGCAATGGAAATCATTGGAGATTTTGAAGAAGTGTAATGACATGGTTTGATTTGTATTTTAAAATGCTAACTTTGCTGTGTAGAAAATGGGCTGTGGATAATATTAAACATGGTAATAGGAAGAACAGCTAAGAGGCTATTACTGTATTCTAGATAAGAGATGATAGTGGTTGGAACTAGTGAAATAACAATGGAGATGAAGGTAAATAGTTGGATTTGGGGCATATTTTGGAGGTAGAAAGGACAAGACTTGCTGATGCAGCGAATGTGAGGGATTTAGGAATGAGAGAAATCTGGTACAGATTGTGGGTTTTGGTTTGATAAGACAAATAAATCAAATGAGGGAAGACTTGGGAAGAAACCAGATGGTGCAAAGAAACCAAGAGTTTCATTTTAGACGTGTTAAGTTTAAGTAGGATTTTGGGTCCAAGTAGAGCTATCATATGGGTGCCTATGAACGGGATGTCAAGCAGAATATGCAAGCTGGAGCTCATGGCAGGCCTCTGGACTGGAGACAGAAATTAGGGAATCATTAGCTTTGCTGATGTTTAAAGCCAGGGGAGTGGAAGAGATGACCCAGGGAGAAAGAATGAATAGAGAACAGGAGAGGGTACAGGATAATCCCTGAAGCACTCCAAAATTTAGATGGCATATTGAAAGAAAGAGTCAGCTGAAGAGTTGGAAAGGAAGTAACTAGCAAATGGAAAAACACACAAAAATGTTGATATGTCTAAGGAGGAGTTAATTGTATTTATTGCTGCTGAGAGGTAAATATGAGGTTAGAGAAGTGGACTTCAGATTTGTACAGTGACTCAAAATAAGAGCACTTCACTGAAGTGATGGGGACAAAAGTCAGGCTGGAGTGGATTGTTATGAGAATTGCAGTCCACATAAAACAAGCCCCAGGTTTTATATGTAAATCATTCTGAGACAGTATATGCTTAAGATATGGTAGCTGTTACTGAGAAATAATAATTTGGTGGTAGATTTTGTAGCTTGACAATAGCAGCCATTCTCCTAGCCTCCTTCCCCCCTCCCTTGCTTCATTTTCTTGACAAACTTTTCTCCTTCTTTAAATTTGTCTGAGATTTCTACCATTCTATATGCTGAGGATGAGTCTAGGTCACCTTTGTCGTCTTGTTCATTTTGCCAGTGATTAGTTTAGGCATTGTTAAGTGACCCAGTCCTCCCTGTATTACTCAGGGTTCTCTTAGAGGAACAGAACTAATAGGATAGATAGACATACAGAAAGGGGAGTTTATTAAGCATTAACTTATATGATCACAAGTTCCCACAATAGACTATCTGCAAGCTGAGGATCAAGAAGAGCCAGTCTGAGTCTTAAAACTGAAGAGTTTGGAGTCCAATGTTTGAGGACAGGAAGCATCTAGCACGGGAGAAAGATGTAGGCTGGGAGGCTAGGCTTGTCTCTCTTTTCCACTTTTTTCTGCCTGCTTTATATTCGCTGGAGGCTGATTAGAATGTGCCCACCAGATTAAGGGTGGATCTACCTTCCACAGCCCACTGACTCAAATGTTAATCTCTTTTGGCGACACCCACACAGAGACAGCCAGGATTAAGATTTCATATCCCTCAATCCAATCAAGTTGACACTCAGTATTAACCATCACATAGCCAATGGGATCTGATGGGCAATCTGCTGAGAGCTTCTGGAAAAGGTTTCTTTGTTAACAAAAATATATTCATGTATATTCATGGAAATAAATTCTGTTCTCCTTCACCAAATATTAATACACCTGTGATGTCTAAAATTGCTGCAGCCATCTGTATGTGACCAAGAGAGACCCTGTCATGGACAGGCTGTAGATGGTCAAGTGGAAATACGGAGAGCTATATTTTCAGATCTAAATCTCAATCTAATGGGGGCATTAATTCATACTCTTTAACCCAATGTGTCTCTGGGTATGAATCCCCCAGAGCTCTGTATAATGCTGATGTTACAAATTACATAGTGTCAGGCATTGTTTTAAGCTTGACTTACTATTTTACAATGAGTAAACTGAGACCAAATGAACCTAAGTGCCTTGCCTAGGGACCTATAACTAGTAGTGAGAGTTCAAACCAAGGGATTCTAGCTACAAGGTTATCACTACATTTTGTAGGTCATATTAAAGAGGGCATCTGCCAATAAATATGTGTTTATTTAAAACAATGCACTGGTTTTACATTATTTCCCAATAGTGGCTGCAGATTTGGGGCCGAATTTCTTTTGTCAACTGCTGGTCCTGGAAATGCTTGTGAAGTGTGTTTCAGTAATCCTTGGTCAGAGTGTATGTTAAGTGGCAATGTTCTTGCTTGGATGTACTGGAATCCAGGCTCACAGATTAACTTGGCACAAGTAATATTCAAGTTGTATACACTGCTAATGTTAAAACACATATCATATAAAGATAATAACTACTATTAATTTAGTGTTTAATATATAATTTATCTTGTATGCAGTGTTTTAACCACATCGTTTCACCAAATCTTCACTGAATCTTGAACCCTAAAAGGATAATATTTTCTGAATGTTACCATTGAGAAAGGTAAACTATGGAGAGTTTAAGTATTTTGGCCCAAACTACTAAGTCTGTCTTATTCCAAAAGCCCTGCTCCTAACTATTAAATGAATGCATTAAATTTTAACTAAATTGTGGCATAAGCCTGGAAGCTACCTAGCACATTCAGATAGCATATTGTCTATGGGTTTGTGCATAGGAAAAAGCCTGGAAATATAAGATGAACAATAGTTTTTTCTCTGTGTTGGGAATTACAGTTAATTTTTATTCTCTTTAGTATCCGGCCATCATGAAAAGAAAAAAACTTTTTTAGTAATATTAAGAAATAAAAGAAAGTCTTATTTTAAAATGTTTTCTAAAAAGTCAGGTTTCTTATGGCTGTGTAGTATTCCATGGTGTATATGTGCCATATTTGCTTTATCCAGTCTATCATTGATGGGTATTTGGGTTGGTTCCAAGTCTTTGCTGTTGTGAATAGTGCCACAATAAACATACTTGTGCATGTGTCTTTATAGTAGAATCATTTGTAATCCTTTAGGTATATACCCAGTGATGGGATTACTGGATCAAATGCTATTTCTGGTTCTAGATCCTTGAGGAATCACCACACTGTCTTCCACAATGGGTGAACTAGTTTACAATCCCACCAACAGTGTAAAAGTGTTCCTCTTTCTCCACACCCTCTCCAGCATCTGTTGTTTCCTGACTTTTTAATGATAAGCATTCTAACCGGCATGAGATGGTATCTCATTGTGGTTTTGATTTGCATTTCTCTAGTGACCAGTGATGATGAGCTTTTTTTCATGAGTTTGTTGGCCATATAAATGTCTTGTTCTGAGAAGTGTCTGTTCATATTCTTCACCCACTTTTGATGGGGTTTTTTGTTTTTTTCTTGCAAATTTATTTAAGCTCCTTGTAGATTCTGGATATTAGACCTTTGTCAGATGGATAGATTGCAAATATTTTCTCTCGTTCTGTAGGTTGCCTATTCACTCTTACGATAGTGTCTTTTGCTGTGCAGAAGCTTTTTAGTTTAATTAGATCCCATTTGTCAATTTTGGCTTTTGTTGCCATTGCTTTTGGTGTTTTAGTTTTTAAATCTTTGCCCTTACCTATGTCCTGAATGGTATTATCTGGGTTTTCTTCTAGGATTTTTATAGTTTTAGGTCTTATGTTTAAGTCTTTAATCCATCTTGAGTTAATTTTTATATAAGACATAAGGAAGCGGTCCAGTTTCAGCTTTCTACATGTGGCTAGCCAGTTTTCCCAACACCATTTGTTAAATAGAGAATCCTTTCCTCATTGCTTGTTTTTGTCAGGTTTTGATTTGCATTTCTCTAGTGACCAGTGATGATGAGCTTTTTTTCATGAGTTTGTTGGCCATATAAATGTCTTGTTCTGAGAAGTGTCTGTTCATATTCTTCACCCACTTTTGATGGGGTTTTTTGTTTTTTTCTTGCAAATTTATTTAAGCTCCTTGTAGATTCTGGATATTAGACCTTTGTCAGATGGATAGATTGCAAATATTTTCTCTCGTTCTGTAGGTTGCCTATTCACTCTTACGATAGTGTCTTTTGCTGTGCAGAAGCTTTTAGTTTAATTAGATCCCATTTGTCAATTTTGGCTTTTGTTGCCATTGCTTTTGGTGTTTTAGTTTTAAATCTTTGCCCTTACCTATGTCCTGAATGGTATTATCTGGGTTTTCTTCTAGGATTTTATAGTTTTAGGTCTTATGTTTAAGTCTTTAATCCATCTTGAGTTAATTTTATATAAGACATAAGGAAGCGGTCCAGTTTCAGCTTTCTACATGTGGCTAGCCAGTTTTCCCAACACCATTTGTTAAATAGAGAATCCTTTCCTCATTGCTTGTTTTTGTCAGGTTTGTCAAACATTGGATGGTTGTAGATGTGTGGTGTTATTTCTGAGGACTCTTTTCTGTTCCATTGGTCTATACACCTGTTTTGGTACCAGTAACATGCTGTTTTGGTTACTGCACCTTTGTAGTATACTTTGAAGTCAGGTAACATAATGCCTCCAGCTTTGTTCTTTTTGCTTAAGATCGTCTTCGCTATACAGGCACTTTTTTGGTTCTATGTGAAACTTAAAGTAGTTTTTTTCTAATTCTGTGAAGAAAGTCAATGATAGCTTCATGGGAATAGTATTAAATCCCAATATGCTATCTGAATGTGCCAGGTAGCTTCCAGGCTTACACCACAATTTAGTTAAAATTTAATGCATTCATTTAATAGTTAGGAGCAGGGTCTTTTGAAAAAGACAGACCTAGTAGTTTGGGTCAAATACTTAAACTCTCCATAGTTTACTTTTCTCAAAGGGAACGTGCAGAAAATAGTATCTTCTAAGGGTTCAAAATTCAGTGAAGATTTGGTGAAACAATGTAGTTAAAGCACCACATACAAGATAAACTATATATTAAACACTAAATTAATAGCAGTTATTATCTTTGTATCATATGTGTTTTAACATTAGCAATGTATACAACTTGAATATTATTTGTGCCTAGTTAGTCTGTGAGCCTGGATTCCAGTACATCCAAGCAAGAACATTGTCACTTAACATACACTCTGACCAAGGGTTATTGAAACACACTTCACAAGCATTTCCAGCAGGAACAAAGAACAATGGAAACACATGGACACAGGGAGGGGAACATCACACACTGGGGCTTGTTGGGGGTTGGGAGGCTGGGGGAGGGATAGCATTAGGAGAAATACCTAATATAGATGATGGGTTGATGGGTGAAGCAAACCACCACGGCACATGTATACTATGTAACAAACCTGCGTGTTCTGCACATGTATCCCAGAACTTAAAGTATATTAAAAAAACCAGGTTTATTTTAGTCCTCAGATCTGGTGACCAAATGCTGGATGAATCTATCGAGGAAATGTAGGACCACTTTGCCACCAACCACTTGGCCAACTGGCTAATTGTCCTTTCTTTTTTGTCTTCCATTATAGCTTCCCTCATAGCTGTAGGTGTTTAGGTGAGGAGATATTCACTTCCACTCTCTCAGCTCACTAAACCCTTGCAAGTCTGCTTTCTGTGAATCTCCAGTGTCGTCTTTTCATCTCTATGGGCAAGACTGAATAAATAGATTTTTCATGCCTTTGCCTCTTGGCTCTTAAAAATGTTCTAAAGATAAACAGAATCCTGTTGCCCAACTATTTATTTTGTGTTAGATTAATTGGTACATTAAATAAGTGAAAATAGCATTTTCCTTTTTCGTCATCTGTAGATAAAACAGGGATGTGTGTTGGGTTGTTGAGTTCCTTTTCTGTTGACTCTACCTAATTCCACAGATTCAACCACAGAACATTAGATCACTACTTAGTGAATAACCTCAATCACTTCTTAGATTTCTACTTCATCAATGTTTGTATAGCAAACAGAACCTTGATAAGACCCAGGTTGATTGCAAAATGGATTTTCTGTGTATGTTTCCAGTGTTTCTTTTTTTCCCTGACAGCCTAGCTATATTTTGCAAATTTATATGCCTTCCAAAATTTGCATTCTCTCCCTTCATATACATTTTTAAAATATATTTACAAAATGCTGTAGTAATATTTTGAAAACACAGGTGGCTGGATTGAAATTAATATAGCTCTGCAAAAGATTGTAGAGAAAAATGTGCAACTTAATAAGCATTTCAGCCAGAAAATGACAACCCTTCTTGTGATTAAGAGTTGACATACTGTCAAATTCAAGTGATTAATTATATTACTGGAAGGCATTAAAATTTTATTATGTGTCCTGAAAGCCGAATTATAGAGTGGACATTCAATGAATGACACTGCCCTTTACTGCCATCTGTACTTCAGAGGTTCTCTGCTTTATTAAATCCGTAAGCACATATATTTTTTAAAAAAGTTAATTTGAAGGTCCACTAACACAATTCCTACTTTTCCTTATTACTGCATTGTCAATTTTGATCATACTACTGCTTTTTTCTTCCTGTCTTAGGCTATGTACTATTCCATTGTATAGAATATAACATTAAAAAATGAACCAATGTATTTAACTATTAATAAATTTTAGGCATTTAGGTTTTCACATTTTTTTCCTGTTGTAAGTAATACTGTATAATATTTGATTCATAATACATAACATTTATAGAGCACTATGTGCCAGGCACATTTTAACCACTTTACATTTTAATCATATGAATCCTTCCAGCAGGCCTTCACGATAGGTACTATTATGGTGTTTATTTTATAGTTGTGGAAACTGAAGCACAGAGAAACTAGCTACTTTGCCCAAGACCACACACTTGGGAATTGGTAGAGCTTGGATCCAACCTGAAGCAGTCTGACTCCAAGGTCTTCAGAGCCATCACAGAATTTTTATCTCATCTTCTAAAATTTTCTTAAGGATAGATTTCTAGAAGTGTAATGAATTGATTAAAGGAATGAAGTTATTGAGGAACTTAGTTTATAGAAAAAACGTGCCAATGTACATTCTCACATCACTTTATGGGAATATTTAGATTACTAATTTTTAAAATTATATTCTAAGTTATAGGGTACATGTGCACAACGTGCAGGTTTGTTACATATGTATACATGTGCCATGTTGGTGTGCTGCACCCATTAACTGGTCACTTACATTAGGTATATCTCCTAATGTTACCCCTTCCCCCCCACCCCATGACAGGCCGTGGTGTGTGATATTCCACACTGTGTGTCCAAGTGTTCTCATTGTTCAATTCCCACTTATGAGTGAGAACATGCAGTGTTTGGTTTTCTGTCCTTGAGATAGTTTTCTCAGAAAGATGGTTTCCAGCTTCATCCATGTCCCTACAAAGGACATGAACTCATCCTTTTTTATGGCTGCATAGCATTCCATGGTGTACATGTGCCACATTTTCTTAACCCAGTCTATCATTGATGGACATTTGGGTTGGTTCCAGGTCTTTGCTATTGTGAATAGTGCCACAGTAAACATACTTGTGCATGTGTCTTAATAGCAGCATGATTTATAATCCTTTGGGTATATACCCAGCAATGGGATGGCTGGGTCAAATGGTGTTTCTAGTTCTAGATCCTTGAGGAATTGCCACACTGTCTTCCACAATGGTTGAAGTAGTCTACAGTCCCACCAACAGTGTAAAAGCGTTCCTATTTCTCCACATCCTCTCCAGCACTTGTTGTTACCTGACATTTTAATGATTGCCATTCTAACTGGTGTGAGATGGTATCTCATTGTGGTTTTGATTTGCATTTCTCTGATGGAGAGTGATGATGAGCATTTTTTCATGTGTCTGTTGGCTGCATAAATGTCTTCTTTTGTGAAGTGTCTGTCCATATCCTTCACCAACTTTTTGATGGGGTTGTTTGATTTTTTCTTGTAAATTTGTTTAAGTTCTTTTAGATTCTGAATATTAGCCCTTTGTCAGATGGGTAGATTGTAAAAATTTTCTCCCATTATGTATGTTGCCTGTTCACTCTGATGGTGGTTTCTTTTGCCGTGCAGAAGCTCTTTAGTTTAATTAGATCCCATTTGTCAATTTTGGCTTTTGTTGCCATTGCTTTTGGTGTTTTAGACATGAAGTCCTTGCTCATGCCTATGTCCTGAATGGTATTGCCTAGGTTTTCTTCTAGGGTTTTTATGGTTTTAGGTCAACTTTTGAATCTTTAATCCATCTTGGATTAAATTTTGTATAAGGTGTAAGGAAGAGATCCAGTTTCAGCTTTCTACATATGGCTA
>NW_016806133.1:135496-154800 GCF_001698545.2 Rhinopithecus bieti
AAAGTTTCTCTAGTTCTTTTAATTGTGATGTTAGAGTGTCAATTTTAGATCTTTCCAGCTTTCTCTTGTGGGCATTTAGTGCTATAAATTTCCCTCTACATACTGCTTTAAATGTGTCCCGGATATTTGGTATGTTGTGTCTTTTTTCTCATTGGTTTCAAAGAACATCTTTATTTCTGCCTTCATTTTGATATGTACCCAGTAGTCATTCAGGAGCAGGTTGTTCAGTTTCCACGTAGTTGAGCAGTTTTGAGTGATTTTCTTAATGCTGAGTTCTAATTTGATTGCCCTGTGGTCTGAGAGACAATTTGTTATAATTTCTGTTCTTGTACATTTGCTGAGGAGTGCTTTACTTCCTACTATGTGGTCAATTTTTGGATAAGTGTGATGTGGTGCTGAGAAAAATGTATATTCTGTTGATTTGGGGTGGAGAGTTCTGTAGATGTCTATTAGTTCTGCTTGGTGCAGAGTTGAGTTCAATTCCTGGATATCCTTGTTAACTTTCTGTCTCATTGATCTGTCTAATGCTGACAGTGGGGTGTTAAAGTCTCCCATTATTGTTGTGTGGGAGTCTAAGTCTCTTTGTAGGTCTCTAAGGACTTGCTTTATGAATCTGGGTGCTCCTGTATTGGGTGCATATATAGTTAGGACAGTTAGCTCTTCTTGTTGAATTGATCCCTTTACCATTATATAATGGCCTTCTGTGTCTCTTTTGATTTTTGTTGGTTTAATGTCTGTCTTATCAGAGACTAGGATTGCAACCCCCGCCTTTTTTTGTTTTCCATTTCCTTGGTAGATCTTCCTCCATCCCTTTATTTTGAGCCTATGTATGCCTCTGCACATAAGATGGGTCTCCTGAATACAGCAAACTATGGGTCTTGACTCTTTATCCAATTTGCCAGTCTGTGTCTTTTAATTGTGGCATTTAGCCCATTTACATTTAAGGTTAATATTTTTATGTGTGAATTTGATCCTGTCATTATGATGTTAGCTGGTTATTTTGCTTGTTAGTTGATGCAGTTTCTTCTTAGCATCGATGGTCTTTACAGTTTGGAATGTTTTTGCAGTGGCTGGTACTGGTTGTTGCTTTCCATGTTTAGTGCTTCCTTCAGGAGCTCTTGTAAGGCAGGCCTGGTGGTGACAAAATCTCTCAGCATTTGCTTGTCTGTGAAGAATTTTATTTCTCCTTCACTTATGAAGCTTAGTTTGGCTGGATATGAAAATCTGGGTTGAAAATTCTTTCCTTTAAGACTGTTGAATATTGGCCTCCACTGTCTTCTAGCTTGTCAAATTTCTGCCAAGAGATCTGCTGTTAGTCTCATGGGCTTCCCTTTGTGGGTAACCCGACCTTTCTCACTGGCTGCGCTTAACATGTTTTCCTTCATTTCTACTTTGGTGAATCTGACTATTATGTGTCTTGGAGTTGCTCTTCTCAAGGAATATCCTTGTGGCATTCTCTTTATTTCCTGAATTTGAATGTTGGCCTGCCTCGCTAGGTTGGGGAAGTTCTCCTGGATGATATCCTGAAGAGAATTTTCCAACTTGGTTCCATTCTCCCCGTCACTTTCAGGTACACCAATCAGATGTAGATTTGGTCTTTTCACATAGTCCCATATTTCTTGGAGGCTTTGTTTGTTTCTTTTTACTCTTTTTTTTCTCTAAACTTCTCTTCTCGCTTTGTTTCACTCATTTGATTTTCCATCACTCATCCCCTTTCTTCCACCTGATCGAATTGGCTACTGGAACTTGTGCATGCATCATGTAGTACTCGTGCCATAGTTTTCAACTCCATTGGGTCATTTAAGGTCTTCTCTACACTGTTTATTCTGATTAGCCATTCGTCTAATCTTTTTTCAAGGTTTTTAGCTTCTTTGCGATGGGTTCGAACATCCTCCTTTAGCTTGGAGAAGTTTGTTATCAATCATCTGAAGCCTACTTCTGTCAACTCTTCAAAGTCATTCCCTGTTCAGCTTTCTTCCATTGATGGCGAGGAGCTGTGTTCCTTTGGAGGAGAAGAGGTGCTCTGATTTTTAGAATTTTCAGCTTTTCTGCTCTGGTTTCTCCTCATCTTTGTGGTTTTATCTACCTTTGGTCTTTGATGATGGTGATGTATATATGGGGTTTTGGTGTGGATGTCCTTTCTCTTTGTTAGTTTTCCTTCTAGCAGTCAAGACCCTCAGCTGCAGGTCTGTTGGAGTTTACTGGAGGTTCACTCCAGATCGTGTTTACCTGGGTATCACCAGCAGGGACTGCAGAATAGCAAATATTGCAGAACAGCAAATGTTGCTGCCTGATCCTTCTTCTGGAAGCTTCATCTCAGAGGGGCACCCGGCTGTATGAGGTGTCAGTCAGCCCCTACTGGGAGGTGTCTCCCAGTTAGGCTACTCGGGAGTCAGGGACCCACTTGAGGAGGCAGTCTGTCCGTTCTCATATCTCAAACTCCATGCTGGGAGAAACACTACTCTCTTCAAAGCTGTCAGCCAGAGACATTTAAGTCTGCAGAAGTTTCTGCTGCCTTTTTTCACCTATGCCCTGTCTCCAGAGGTGGAGTCTACAGAGGCAGGCAGGCCTCCTTGAGCTGTGCTGTGCTCCACCCAGTTCGAGCTTCCTGGCCACTTTGCTTACCTACTCAAGCCTCAGCAATGGTGGACACCCCTCCCCTAGCCTTGCTGCTGCCTTGCAGTTTGATCTCAGACTGCTGCACTAGCAGTGAGTGAGATTCTGTGGGTGTGGGACCCTCTGAGCCAGGCATGGGCTATAAACTCCTGGTGTGCTGTTTGCTAACACCATTGGAAAAGCACAGTATTAGGGTGGGAGTGTCCCCATTTTCCTGGTACCATCTGTCATGAGTTCCCTCTTGGCTAGGAAAGGGAATTCCCCAACCCCTTGTGCTTCCCAGGTGAGGTGATGCCCTGCCCTGCTTTGGTTCACACTCCGTGGGCTGCACCCACTGTCCAACAAGCCCCAGTGAGATGAACCACCTGGTACCTCAGTTGGAAATGCATAAATCACCCGTCTTCTGCGTCACTCACACTGGGAGCTGTAGACTAGAGCTGTTCCTATTCAGCCATCTTGGAACACATCTCTCTTACTACATTTTAATCAACATCAAGTTATAAGCAAAAATCTCTGGTTAATCTGATAGGCTACATTTAGCATTTTATGTTGCTTTATTTGCATTTCTTCTGAATCATAGTGTTTTAGACTGCAGCATTGTCTCTAGTTTACCTCTATTTGAGTCCAGAGGTATCTAATTATAGGATGATTATGGAAATTAAATGAATCCACATATGAAAGTCACCTAGAATAGGCCTTGTATATAGTGCTAAAAGATGAACTGAGGTGCATTACAATATTAGAGACAGTGATTCATAAATTGAGCAGCTCCAAACCAGAAGTAGATTGGGACTCTGCCAAAGGGAACAAGGGGAACTGTTTATAGAGTGAATGTGAAGCAAGGCAGAGAAAGTATTTGATTGGTTAAAGTGGAGCAGTAGCCTTATTAGGATTATTTCAGTAGAAAATCCCTAGTTAGAGGTTAGTTGGCAGTTTCTGATAGTTAAGATCATTTAAGCTGAGTTAAATTTTGTGTGATTGACTGATGGTTGGCAGCCCCTAGATAGCTTCAAGATAGGGGCTGGTCAACTGAAGCACCAAAGTGGGATTAGAGGGTTGGGACTTCCAGTCCTACACTCTAACCTCTAGGGATGGAAGAGGGGCTAAAGGCAATCACCAATTGCCAATGATGTAATCAATCATGCTTCCATAATGAAACTGCCATAAAAACATTTAAAAAATGTGTTCTTAGAGCTTCTGGATAGCTGAATACATGCGGGGTCCTGGAGGGTGGTGTTCCTGGGGAGTGCATGGGAGCTCTGTGCCCCTTTCCCTTCAGTTGTGCTATGCATCTCTTCATCTGTATCGTTAGCGATGTCCTTTATATTAAACTGGCAAATGTTTCCTGAGTTCTGTGAGCTGCTCTTACAAGTTAGTCAATCCTAGGGAGGAGGTCATGGTAACTCCAATTTGTAGTTGATAGCACAGGTAAAACAACCTAGGACTTGCAATTAGCATTGGAAGAGATGGGTTGGGGGTATTCTTGTGGAACTGAGCCCTCTACCTGCAGGATCTGACACTATCTCCAAGTAGATTGTGTCAAAATTGAATTGGAGGACACCCAGCTGGTGTCTGCTGCAGACAGCTTGCTTAATTGGTGTGTATTGAACCCCCCTCCCCCAGCCATGTGTTTGGTCACAGAAATCCTGTTGTGATTGTTGTTTGTTAAGTGAGAGAATACAAAAACATGGTTTGAGTGTGTTTTTCCTCAGTTTGCTTACATAGGGACCCAGGGTACTGGAGTCGCCTCAGTCTAAACGGCCTCCCAATTAATTATCGTGACAATTGTAAGCACTCAGTAGATGCTGGTTATATTCTTATGTATTTGTTAGTAAGGATAAGCATTGTTTTCTGTGTTTTTTGGCCACTTGTATTCTTTTGTAACTACAGTTGACCCTCCTTATTTGTGGGTTTTGCATCCACTGATTCAACCAACTGGATCAAAAATATTTTTAAAAACCCAATTAAAATAACAATATGCCAATAAAATAATACAAATAAAAATACAATAAAACAATTATTTACATAGCATTTACACTGTACAGGTTGAATATCCATTATCTGGAATTCGTGGGACCAGAAGTGTTTCAAATTTCAGATTTTGGAATATTTATGTGTGCATAGAGATATCTTGGGAATGGGACCCATGTCCAAACACAAAATTTATTTATGTTTTGTATGTTTATGTTTTATATACAATAATTTAAATAATTTTGTGCACGAAAGAGTTTGTGTACATTGAACAATCAGAAAACAAAGATATCACTATTCCAGCCACCCATATAGAAAAATCTGTGCTCTTGTGGCATTTTCATCATTCCTGACTCTGAATTTATATACTACCAGTATGCAACCATTTTCTTACACTTATTCATGCATAAGTACTTAACAGTAAAATAAAACATACCATTAATACAATGAAAAAATACCGTGTTCAGGGTAACTCAGCAACAAGGTAGCATCATGAAATTACCTATATCAGTTGTTAAACAACAGAAACAACAAACAGGACAGGCTTTTGGTTTCCATCTACAAGGCTGTGTTTTAGTTAAAAGGTTGCTATATGCAGTATTTTATTTTATTTCAGGTGAGAAGAAACATCAGAAGCAGCTGAGAGATCAAGAAGTGGGTCCTCCAGGGATGAGGAGGCATTTTGCTTCATGGTTTTTAAAAATCTTTCCTCCTGAGTCATCTTCCCATTAATGACTTTTTTTTGATTTGTTTGTTTTAGAAGTCTCTCTTTGATTTTATAAACTGAAGACTTCTTGTTCTGTAATAAACACACAGTTCTCTAGTCCTTCAATAACCTTTCACACATTTTTATCATGTTGTCTATAGGCACTTTTTCTGCAGTCTTAACGTCATCTCCATGATCACTGTAATCATGATCACCTTAATTCAGAACCATTTGGGCTCTTTGACCATTGGTCAATGAATTAGCTGGAGCCTCATTATCGATGTTAAAAACATCTCCAATATCTACTGCTTCGAACTTACTCTTAAGTTCCATATTTTTGCATATATAAGAATATCCAACATCATTTTATTTCTCACATGACACATGGAATCCTTCAACAACACTACCTTGTTCATCACATCACTGAACATAATCCCAGGGCAGAGGTTGTGCTAGGCATATACCCAAGTGTCTTTAGCCACTGTGATCCTAGCATTGGCAACAGCATGTATGGCATCTTTCATACTAAACTCTTTTTAAAAACCTTGCCACACCCATGCCTCTATTTGCTGCTGCTAGCATGCTGTTAAAGAGTTTTAATATTTATACTTCCTAATCAAAGGATACTCTATTCACATGGCTGAACTCACAAAGTCGGATTTGGGAGAAAGCACATGAAGTACATGCATAAACATTATTTTTGAGGAGAATTTCAGCTGGGGGATGACAAGAATAGTTGTCAGGGAATAGCAATATTTTGCAGTTGTCATTCAGTCTAGCTTCCCTGCAGTAAGCAGGAGCTGCTGTTACAAAATGTTTGTGGAACCAATCAGAAAAGATGTCCCTGATTATCCATGCCTTTTTGTTAGCAGAACAGTGAAACGGTAAGAAATTCACTCCTTAAAAATGGTGAGAACACAAGCTTTGCCTATCATAGCAAGTTTACACTTATGTATGTCTGTTGCATTAGTACATCCCAGCAGTTATTCTATCCTTGCTATTCTTTTTTTTTATTTTTTATTTTTTATTATACTTTAAGTTCTAGGGTACATGTGCATAACGTGCAGGTTTGTTACATATGTATACTTGTGCCATGTTGGTGTGCTGCACCCATCAACTCGTCAGCACCCATCAATTCATCATTTATATCATGTATAACTCCCCAATGCAATCCCTCCCCCCTCCCCCCTCCCCATGATAGGCCCCAGTGTGTGATGTTCCCCTTCCCGAGTCCAAGTGATCTCATTGTTCAGTTCCCACCTATGAGTGAGAACATGCGGTGTTTGGTTTTCTCTTCTTGTGATAGTTTGCTAAGAATGATGGTTTCCAGCTGCATCCATGTCCCTACAAAGGACGCAAACTCATCCTTTTTTATGGCTGCATAGTATTCCATGGTGTATATGTGCCACATTTTCTTAATCCAGTCTGTCACAGATGGACATTTGGGTTGATTCCAAGTCTTTGCTATTGTGAATAGTGCCGCAATAAACATACGTGTGCATGTGTCTTTGTAGTAGAATAATTTATAATCCTTTGGGTATATACCCAGTAGTGGGATGGCTGGGTCATATGGTACATCTAGTTCTAGATCCTTGAGGAATTGCCATACTGTTTTCCATAATGGTTGAACTAGTTTACAATCCCACCAACAGTGTAAAAGTGTTCCTATTTCTCCACATCCTCTCCAACACCTGTTGTTTCCTGACTTCTTAATGATTGCCATTCTAACTGGTGTGAGATGGTATCTCATTGTGGTTTTGATTTGCATTTCTCTGATGGCGAGTGATGATGAGCATTTTTTCATGTGTCTGTTGGCTGTTCTTAAATCCTGTAAGGGCTGCCACAATAATCCCAAAATGGTGATGTTTCGTGACCATTATAGACTTGTTCTGACATCAGATTTTCATACTGATGACCTTGGCAAACTCATCAATGAATTTCTCCACTGCTTCATAATCAGTAAAGTTTTATCACCACAAAATTGTTAAAAAATTAATGCCATGTCTTTTCTTACATTTCTGTAACCAGCCTGTTGAATATTCACAGTTCCCTTAAAGTTTCAGTTGATTGTAATAGATGTTTGCTTGTTTCATGATTAGTATACCATAAGTGGCACGTGTTCACTGATGCTCATGGATATACTCTTTCAATACATGATTGGAATTGTTATTTTTCAGCTGTATGCAGTGTTTTCTGTATTTTCATTAACTTATGTTCATCACTTTTAGCATAGAACTTCAACAGTTTCTCGTTCTGCTTCTTCAGGTCAAATATGGTGATCATTCCAACAACATATTCTTCTGTGGGATGTTTCACACTTACACTGCTGTCCAGCTTCTCCAACAACTTGACTCTCTGTGCTATAGCTAAACATAAATACTTCCTTTTCTCTAATCACTGTAACCCATAGGGGTGTCTGCAGGCCTTTTTGACATTTTCAGCAATATCTTTACACAACAGAGCAGAGAATAAGCAAAAACCATGGTGAGTAATGCACATAGGTTTTGGCCCTATTTGGGCAATTGTGGGGAGCATGCTGTTAGTGTGTCAGGTCCACGTGCCATTTTATTACCTTTTGTAGCTGTACTTGCATGGGGCAATCTGGGCTTGCATAGAAAAGATGTATCACGGTTGAAAGAGATGGAGTCTTTTTTCCCTTGAGGATGCTGAAAAAACTGAGTGTTGTGCACCTTTGTTTTGACTGAAACCTGTCACATGAGATTAGGCACAGAATTTTCCACTTTTGGTGTCATCAGTGCTAAAAAAATGAATTTTGGAGCATTTTAGATTTAATATTTTGCGATTAGCGTTGCTCAACCTACGTTAGGAATGATAAGTAATCTAAGTACAATATAAAGTGTATAGGACACATATCCATGCATAGGTTATATGTCAATATTATGCCATTTTATATAAGAGAATTGAGCACTCATGGATTTTGGCATTCAACGGGGGTCCTGGAAGCAATCACCTGCTGATACTGAGGGATGACTATTCATTTATGATCTCATTTTCAGAAATGTATTGACAAAGATTTCCTACACTATTCCTTTAATCTAGCATTGCATTATTTTGTTTTTATTAAGGAAGAAAGAGAGAGACTGGTGTTGATTTAATCAAACCTCCCCTTTCAAGCCTTACCTTCCCTCATGGGGCTTCTTGCCACTTTGGTGTGCCCCACGTGGAACTTTGAACTTGAGAGAGATTATTTCGGGCATCTGATGGAAGAAATTTCAAAGCAGCCAAGCATTCAAGAGGTGACTTGGGTGCTATTAAAAGCATTCAGTTTTATGTATTCACAAATATATGGTTTGGAATTGGAACTTATGTTGAAAAAGGAAGCAGATCATAAAAGTTCAAAAAATTTGCAGCCTGATGATGTGATAGAAAAGAAAAGCCAATTTTCTGAGGAAAAATTCAAGCTAGCTGCAGAAATTTGCATAAGTAATGAGGAGCCAAATGTTAATCACCCAGACAATAAGGAAAATGTCTCCAGGGCATGTCAGAGACCTTTCTGGCAGCCCCTCCCATCACAGGACCAGAGGCATAGGAGGGAAAAATGGTTTCATGGGCCAGGCCAAGGCCTCCCTTCTCTGTGCAGCCTAGAGACTTGGTGTCCTGCATCTCAGTCACTCCAGCTGTGGCTAAAAGGGGCCAAAGTACAGCTTGGGCCATGGCTTTAGAGGGAGCAAGCACCAAGCCTTGGCAGCTTCTATGTGATATTGAGCCTGTGGGGGCACAGAAGTCAAGAACTGGGGTTTGAGAAACTCTGCCTAAATTGCAGAGGATATATGGAAATGCCTGGATATCCAGGCAGAAGTTTTCTGCAAGGGTAGAGCCCTCATGGAGAACCTCTACTAGGACAGTGCAGAAGGGTAATGTGGAATTGGAGCCACCACACAGAGTCCCCAATGGGGCACTGCCTAGTGGAGCTGTGAGAAGAAGGCCACTGTCCTCCAGACCCCAGAATGGAGATGTACCGACAACTTGCACCATGCACCTGGAAAAGCCACAGACACTCAACATGAGCCTGTGAAAGCAGCCAGGTGGGAGGCTGTACCCTGCAAAGTCACAGGGGCAGAGCTGCTCAGGACCATAAAACCCACCTCTTGCATCAGTATGATCTGGATGTGAGATAGGGAGTCACAGGAGATCATTTCAGAGCTTTAAGATTTGACTTCCACACTAGATTTTGGACTTGCATGGGACCCGTAGCCCCTTCATTTTGTCCAATTTATCCCATTTGGAATGGATATATTTATCCACTGCCCCATTGTATCTAGGAAGTAAGTATCTTGCTTTTGATTTTACAGGCTGGTAGGCAGAGGGACTTGCCTTGTCTAGGATGAGACTTTAGACTGTAGACTTTTGAGTTAAGACTCTAAGGAACAGTTGGGACTTTAAGGGACTCTTGGGAAGTCATGCTTGGTTTTGAAATGTGAGGATATGAGATTTGGAAGAGGTCGGGGCAGAATGATGTGGTTTAACTGTGTCTGCACCCAAATCTCATTTTGAATAGTAGCTCCCATAATCCCCACGTATCAAGGGAGGGACCCAATGAGAGATAATTGAACCATGTGGGTGGGTCTTTCCTGTGATGTTCTCATGATAGTGAATAAATATCACAAAATCTGATGGTATTATGAAGGAGAGTTCCCCTGCACAAGCTCTGTTGCCTGCAGCCATGTAAAATGTGACTTTGCTCCTCATTTGCCTTCTGCCATAATTGTGAGGCCTCCCCAGCCATGTGAAACTGTGAGTCAATTAAACCTCTTTTCTTTATAAATTACCCAGTCTTGGGTATGTCTTTATTATCAGCATGAGAACAGACTAATACACCTTACTTCATTTACAATAACCCATTAGGGAGCTATTGTCATCCCCACAGCAGCTCGAAGCTATTGAGAGGCATAACTGATGTTCAAAGCCAGATCTCTTTCAAAGCCCATGTTTTTATTCACTTGGGGATGATGCTAGTCTTTCCTAGTCCCATTATTTTTTGATATTCTCTACTTCTGTCTTAATTATTTATTTATTTAGTCATGTATGCTTTATGTATCAAAATAGTTATGGGAGTCTTTTTTTTTTTTTTTAAAAAAATTTTTGGGGTTTTTTTTTTTTTTTTTTTTTTTTTTTTTTTGTTGAGACGGAGTCTCACTCTGTCACCCAGGCTGGAGTGCAGTGGCCGAATCTCAGCTCACTGCAAGCTCCACCTCCCGGGTTTATGCCATTCTCCTGCCTCAGGCTCCCGAGTAGCTGGGACTACAGGCGCCCACCACCTTGCCCGGCTAGGTTTTTTTGTATTTTTTAGTAGAGACGGGGTTTCACTGTGTTAGCCAGGATGGTCTCGATCTCCTGACCTCGTGATCTGCCCGTCTCGACCTCCCAAAGTGCTGGGATTACAGGCTTGAGCCACCGTGCCCGGCTGTTATGGGATTCTTAATTTGTGCCATGCTCTGTGCTACATGCTGTTCATATAGCAGGAATTTTTTGGATATGTATTTCTTCCATTCACAGAACTTACAGTTGATCAGAGGAGACTGAGAATTTCAGAAGGAGTAATAATCATGAAGCAGCATTTATTAATTAGAAAGTGCCAGGCCCATTTCTAGGTATTTGCTGTACAGTCTCCATAATTTTTGCAGCAACTCTTTACAAGGAACCTGGGACTCAGATACACTTAGTAAATTGTTCAGATATCAACTAGCTATCAACTGCCTGACTAGGAATCAGGCCTTGGCCTGCAAGACGTTCTACTGCCTCATAGCTGGCTCATTACTATGCCTCTCAATTCTGCAGTGGATTTTTCACCAGGAACATAAGTCCCAGTGCCACCATCTTCTGCAATTTTTTTGCCACTGTTTTGTTGCTACTTTTATTCTAGGTCATTTCTCTTGCCAGAATTTTGCATTCTGCACAGAAAGGGACATTTTTGTACAGAGTTATCTCTAAGAGCCCCTATTTTCATCTTCCACCAGAAACACACACACACACACACACACACACACACACACACACACACACACACTGTCTTTGGCATTAGGGGCAAATATTAGGTAAATTAATATTCAATATGTTAATTAAGCAGTCTCAGGAAAAATCAGATTACAGTAGTTTTTTTCTTTGCAAGGCACATATATGCAAACCCAAAGCAATCACCAGTGACATAGTAGCCATATTCCCTCTAAATCAGTCTTCTTTTAGGTTGCCTCATAATCTTTGATGGTGTGACACAACTTAGATATATCTTTCTAAATCATTTCAATCACGCCTATAAATGTGTCACAACCATATGCTAGCTCTGGCAAAATGATAAATCTCTACTGTAAGCTATATGCTTATACTTGTGGAATTATCTGTCTAGGGAATACATGGGCTACAGGAGTCAGCTTTCTTTACACTATCAGTTCTTTGAAGAGCATTAAAATATTTCAACATGTAGTATCTTAATTTAACAAGTAATGCAGATGCCTTAAGTTTCCCTATCTTGGAGTTGTTGGTTGACAACTTCTCCAGAAAACATAGTTAACCTGCTGCATGGCAAAGGGCAAGTTATTCTATCCCTCTGCAAGTTTGAATTTTTATTTACTTTTAAAATGGGGATGATATCTGAAACAGATTTAACATCTGGCCACAAATTCTATGACATACCTCCCATCAAAAATGTGGATGTGTGTCCCTTCTGAGGCTAGGTAATGGGAGTCATGTGACTGCCTTCTTAGAGAGACTTGTTCTTGGAGCTCTGTGCTTCAATGTAATAAGTCTTATGACCCCAAGGGAACCAGGTACTCCAGTTGACAGTCTCAGATGAGCTTAGCCTTCTGACCATCTTCACCAAGGTGCTAGACATGCAAGTGAGGCCACCTCAGACCCTCCAGACCAGCCTATCTGTCAGCCAAATACCACTCAGTTACTGCTATGGTGAAAATGTTTGAGTTCTGCCCAAATTCATATGTTAGAACCTCGCCACCAATGGGATGCAGTTAGGAGGTGAGGTACTTGGGAGATAATTAGGTGATGAGGGAAGACCCTACATGAATGGGATTAGTGGATTAGTGCCCTTATAAAAGAGGCCCCAGAGAGCTGCCTTGCCTCTTCCACCATGTCAGGACATAGCTAGAAGGCGTCATCCATGGATAAGAAAGTGGATTCTCACCAGAAACTGAATCTGCTAGTGCCTTGCTCTTGAACTTCCCAGCCTCCAGAACTGTGAAAATAAATTTCTATTGTTTATAAGCTACCTCATTTATGATATTTTGTTGTAGCAGCCCAAACAGACTAAGACAGTGACCTTCATCAACATCATGTGGAAGTTTTACCCTGCCAAGTCCTGCCGAAATTTCCAACCCACACAATCATGAAATACAATAACATGATTTTTGCATTAAGCTAGCATGTTAGGGGTAGTGTGCTATGCATTAATAAGTAAGTAAAACACTTTTAATGTGAAGGTCAGTAAACAATAAATGTTAGCTATTATTTTTATTTCTTCAACATCTACTATAATCACATACAATATTTGGGGCACAGAAAAGAAGTGTAAGATACAGTCTTTGTTCTTTTATAGTTTTGGAGTGGCAATAATGCTAGAAACATATGAAATATAATGTATGTATTGTTAGAGTGGTAGACATAATTGCTGTAAGAGTTTCAAGAAAGGAGAGGTAAGTCACTGTAAAGAAGTGGCTGTTGCGCTGCATCTGAGGCCTCCATCTTTAGGAAGCTGGATGCAATATCTGTTGGACAGAAACATTACAAGATAGTTTGTTTGACTTTGGATGGCGTTATATTTTAGTTCCTGTTTCATAGATTAGGGGACAAGTGATGGATATGTTTTATATATGTTTTGATTACTGTCTATTCATGCTGTTGGTGAGGGAGTGACTCCTGCCCTAGGATTATGAGATGATTGCGCATGTGACATTGACAGTGGACAGATGAGCTCCACAGCAGCTTCTTAGTCACATATATTCACAGTCCAGGGGAAGAGAACACTGCACGCCATTTGGGGTCACATAGGCTTGCTCTTAGGAACACAGTGAGCAACCAGGGGCTGTGGGAACCAGGCTTTGTAGCATTAGGAGGGTGGGGTGCCCCCTGGTTTCCCGCGGAGGATGTGATTTGGCTTATTTGAATAATTCCCAGGTCTTTCCGGGAACTGAAACTTGCTATTCAGGGATGAGCAGAAACTGTGTCTCGTTCCTTTGATAAGAAGTGTTGTTTGGCTAGGGGGATTTATAACAGAGGAGAAGCAGGGCAGGGAAGGCATCTTACTGTTAGACATTTGAGAACCTCCTGGTTTTACCAGATCCACAAATTTAAAAAACAGCACATGACAGTGAGCCTCAATTTTAGTCCTTATTCCACTGTGTAACCTTCCCAAGCTTCCAAAGCCAATGAGAAGTGGGGCTTGGATTTGAACCTAAGTGTGTCAGGCCCAGTCTGTTCATCTGGCTCAGAGTCCATGCATTAGATGCAAATGAAGGAGAGGACTAAGTTTATGAAGACAACTAAGTATATTTCTTCTTTCATGCCTCTCTGCCTGTTTCATTGAGTTTACTTCATTCCCAAGACACTCAAAATCCTAAAAATGCTTGTGGGTGTCCCACTATCATTATATGAGATGTCATCATTGAGGGAAGCTGGATAAAGGGTATATGAGACCTCAATAATTACTTCAAAATTTAAAAAAATGCTTCTGGTATGTAAGGCTCTAAATAGTGGTCCTGGATTTGTAGTCAAGCAGAGTCATGGTAGATCTTGCTATCTCCACTAACACTTTTCACTGTTTCTCACCCATCTTGTGTCCTCATATCCCTTTGTATCAAGGCTAATCACATGGTACATGGTAATTATTTGAATCACTCTCTTCCATACATTCCTAATTTCCTTGTCTCTCTCCCTCTCTCTTCAACTTCCTTATAGTTAGGCTAAACCACAGCCCTGGTTAAATCCAATTCTGGCTTCTCAGTGTCTTACCTGGAGACCTGGATCTTGCTGGAGAAAAGCACAAAACCAGGCTGACTGATGTCATTTTAAACTCATGATCCTGACTCTGTAATGCTTCCTAAGTGTTACTTCTCTCTGCCTTTTGAACCCAAATCAATTAGACTTTTGACCCAAGCACTCTGGCAAAATACATCTCATGCAAGGTCATTGACGACATCCTCATTGCTAAATTCAGTGGTCAATTCTTGACCTTTCAGCAGCATTTGATAGACTTGATCACTCATTCCTCCTTGAAACAGTTTCCCAATGTAGCTTCTAGCACATAAGCTCCTGGTTTTCCTTCTACACCAATGGTTTCTCCTTCTCAACCTCTTTTGCTAGTTTCTTTTATACTCAACATCCTAATGATGAAATGCTCCAGATCTCAGTTTTTGAACCACTTCTGTCTGCCTATATGCACTCTCTTGTGATCTTACATAATTTTTTGGCTTTCAGTACTATGCATGTGCTAGGACTTCCACCATTTATATCTCCCTCTCGGATATCGCCACTGAACTCTAACTCTAGAACTATGTATCAAGATCTCCATTTGTCTGTTTAATATGAAGATGGATTCCATTGTTTCTTCCAAACCTCATTCTTTTGCAGTTTTCTCCACTCAACAGAAACTATGTTTTTCTAGTGGCTTAGGCTTGATATTATCCAAAAAATTTGTCTCTCTCTCTCTCTTTCTCTTTTAAACATCTTTTGTCAAGTCAGTCACCTTGACTTTTTGGCCGTATATTCAAAAATCTACTCTAACCTGACGTTTTGTCACCAAACTCCACTGTTACCACTTCTGTTCAAGCCATCATTGCAGATCATTGCAAAAGCTCTTAGTATGGGAAATATCTTGTGTCCCTCCCCCTATTCTCTCATCTCACCTCTTTACTCCAGCCATTGCTTTAGAAACCGATGCTTCCAAGAGTAGTCTGACAGCACCTTCCTCAACTCATCTCTGGTTTTCCACCAAGGCTTCTTTGCTACCACTAAGTGTGATGCCTGTGTGTACATGCTCAGCCATGCTATCAACACTGGGAGTTCAAGAGAATTAACTCTCTGTGAGCCAACACTTGACCAGTGGGGAATGAAAACTGGAGAAAAACTCCCCTCTATACTCTTTGGGTAGACAATTCTCAGGCATGTACTGTGTAACTCCTCAGAGGCTTACCTGTATGGAGCCCCAGTTGCCCACAGCAACTAGCTTCATACAACACTTTTAATTTGCTTTTTCTATTTTTTCTGTTTCCCTCTTCTTAGCTCTCCAGTTCTGTTCCTTGTGATTACTGTGCTTTACACAACAAGCTACCTGGGGTAAGCCACAGTCTCAGGCATTGCTTTTGGGAAAACCAGGCTAAGATACCTTCTCATTGGCCTCTCTTCCACTCTCACACCATAAAGTCTATTCTTAATTGAGAAGTTAAAATGATTCCTTTAAAAACATAGATCCCATTATATGACTTCTCTGCTTAAAGTCTCAATGGCTTCCCATCTGATGAGAGTAAAATGGATCAGCATTATCATGTCTTCTTCACAGGCTCTAGTCACTCTGGCCTCGCTTAGCTTATCTGACCTTCTGCACTTTTATGTTCTCTATGGTCACTTCCCTCTAGCATCTCTGGTTCTTTGCTGTTCCTTGAATGTGCTAAAAATACTTCCACTTTAGGGGTTTTGGTGTTGCTGTTCTCTCTTTCCTCAGTTGCCTTCCAGGCTTATTTTACTCACCTCCTTTAGGTCTTTGCTCAATGTCACCTTCTCAGGAAGGTCTATCCTAGCCACGCTAGTTAACATTGAACTCTATTTACCAGCCCAATGTTCTCTTTGCTTGTTTTATCTTTCTTTATAGCACTCATTTCTCTTTAATATACCTCAACATTCCATCAATTTAATGGTTTTAGCATGCTGTTTTTAAATTTTTAATATTTGCTCTTTCCCTACAAGGATATAAAATTATAAGAAGTCAAAGGTTTTATATATTTATTCTTTTACTTCTGTAATTCCAGTGCCTGGGATAGTGCACGGCACATAGTAAGCAATTAATATATAGTTGTTTAATGAATGAATGAATAAATAAAAGTTCATCTCTTTGGGGCTCCAGGCAACTAGGCAGCCATAAAGACGGTTGTATTAGGAAAATAGACATTTTCCACCTTCTCTTCTTTACATTTTATTCTGTTTACATTATTTCCCAAATTCAGAAGGCTGAGTAGAGCTAATTCATAACAGGAAACCCTATAGAAGGCTCTGAGATTTATTATCCACTGAGTGAAGTATTTTTATGTGTCACCCTGAGAGGTAAAACTGAGTAGAAGGTGGAGACATTTATTATATACGTTTCTTGATTTAAAGGAACCTTCCACTCAGAGTTGTGTAAACGAAACGGTGGAAGACGATGATTCCATTGTCCAAATGTCTTTATTACTTTCTTAAAACTGAAATACACAAGTAGATATAAATTAATATTATAATTTCTGATAAAATTTAATACCTGGGAGATATAGCAAACAATTAACAGTTATTCCCATGCCATCATGAATTGTTTCAAATAATGTTTCTACTCTAGTTTTCATCACATTTTATTTTAATAACTTTAACAAATTTGTCTTTTGTAATAGTTTGCCTTTTCTTTGAGGAAAGTGAGCACAACTGATTGTTTTGTACTTTCCTAGTTCCTAGGACAGTGCCTGGCACATAACAGGGAGTTCCTAAATGTTTGCTGGAAAAAGCAGAGATGTGAATGACCGCTCATGCCCTCACATGTTATATCCCGCAGTTCTCTCCACAGTCTGGCCACATGGGCACATAATACAATTTGAAATGGGAGGGAGTTATGCCTTTTTTTATATGGTAGGAGAGAGATGGTCATGAAATAGGTATTGCAGAAAGAGAGCCAGCATGATGTCTGGACCGCAGTCAGGTTCTCAGATAGCACAATTTTCGTGAAGTACATATGGAAGTTGAAAATCTAGAAACTGATATTCTTAAAACCACCCCAGTCCATGTACCTATTGAAAAGTGATCCTGCACTCTCAGAGCTATGATACATCAAACGGAAGACTGCTTTTTAGAGAGTAAGTTCTGTCAAGTCTGTCTTAGCCACCACTGTGTCCTCTGAACTTAGCACAATGCTGAACCCATAGTAATACACAAAAACATTCATTGAATGAACAAATGAGATAGACCCATCACTGATGATGCTTTTATCTCAACTCTGTTTCTGGAGCAAATCTGATGCCTGATTGAAAATCCCTTCACTAACTCATCTTAATTCTAGATGTTTATCCTTAGTGAAATCCCATCATAGTAGGGACACTTTTTGGGCTGACATTTTATTGAGTCTCTTTATATTTAGACAAAATGATATAATAGCTTTGGCCTTAATTAATGGTCTAAATCAAATTAGGGAAAGTCTATAAAGTAGACTACTTACTAAAATATTTGAAACTTGGCTTTACTGTTCTATATTTATTCAGATGACGTACTAGGAATTATTTTTTAATATATGCCAATTATCTTTGCTGCCTGCAGAAAAAGTCTTATTGTTTCAATATCTTCCATAGCTAATTCAAATAACCATTGAAAAAGAAAATTTGCACCACTCATTTTACCCTTGAAAGCTTACTCTATTTTTTATCGAATTACTATTATTGTATTTGAGCCAGCTAGTCCTATAAAAAAACTAACATTTTATGGAGTAATTTTAAAAGCTACAGGAACCTTAAATGTCAATGATATTGTGGCCAAATCATTTGTATTTATAATTAAATTTGAAAATTAAAGTCAATAATTTGGGTCTGATTCATTTGGGATGTTATTATTTATGCCTTCATAATATCCAGGGTATATGTCCAATTCTTCATTTTAAAATCCTTTTCAACATCATTTACCATTGATTGGCAACTTCTGAATTCAGCTTGTTTCACCAATCTAGGCCTACTTTGCAGTGCATTCAAAGTAACTTTATTTTATACAAGTTACATGTAGTGAACAAAAAGCAAGTGTGATTTAATGCTCTTGGTTGGGGTAGAGAATATGTCTTCTGACATTCACAATCAGGTATTCTAAATGTCTAATTATAATGACATCTGCTGTAATCTAAATGTTTGTTTTCCCAACTTCAAATTCATATACTGAAATCCTAACTCACAAGGTGATAGTATTAGGGAGTGGGATCTTTGGGAGAGGATTAGGTCATAAGAACAGAGACCCAATTGATGTGATTAGTGCCCTTATAAAAGAGACCCCAGAGACATTATTGCCCCTTTCTACCATGTGAGGACACAGGGAGAAGGCACCATCTATGAACCAGGAAATTAGCCCTCAGTGAACACGGCTAGCACCTTGATCTTGGACTTCCCAGCCTCCAGAACTGTGATAAATAAATTTCTGCTGTTTATAAGTCACTTAGTTTATGTTGTTTTGTTATAGCTGCCTGAACAGACTAAGATGTATCTTAAGATACGGAGGCAGTTATTCTAACAAATGCAAATTTTTCCTGAAGGAAGTAGACTGTAAAAGCAACATCATAAAATACCTTATATATGTGTGTCCCATAATTTTCAGATTACATAAGCCTTGGAAATTCTACATAAAAATAGTAAAAGCATTCTTTTGGACTCATGCCTCAGCCACCAAGCAGCAAGAAGCTCCCACCCAGATCTTTTCCATCTAGACTGGAAGTTACATGTGTTTTTCACATGTGCTTTAAATACTCTCTTTCTAGACAGAGAAGAATATCCCATTGAAGGGGAGGAGAAAAGGGAAGAATATAGGAATATGTACTTAAAAATGGGAACACTTGGCCAGGTGCGGTGGCTCCCGCCTGTAATCCTAGCACTTTGGGAGGCCAAAGCAGGCAGATCACAAGGTCAGGAGATTGAGACCATCCTGGCTAATACAGTGAAACTCTGTCTCTACTAAAAATACAAAAAAGTTAGCCAGGTGTTGTAGCAGGCACCTGTAGTCCCAGGTACTCAGGAGGCTGAGGCAGGAGAATGGCGTGAACCTGGGAGGCGGAGCCTGC
>NW_016806133.1:155067-162770 GCF_001698545.2 Rhinopithecus bieti
AAAAAAAAAAAAAAAAAAAAGGGAACACTTGGTGCTCACTGCTGATGTTACAGCATAACAGAGCAAAGTATTATACATTGCCTATTCATTAGTACACATGCAATTCTTAGTAATACTATTATCTCCACTATCTTTCTGCTTCACAATGACCCATGGTTTGCTTTTAAACTTTCTTTTAAAAAAGCATCATCCTATCCTCCATCTAGGGTCAGTCAGTGGTGTGGAAAGCTAGTGGAAGGTGGGGTTAGGCAGAAACCAGGAGCACACAACAGTGGGTACAAAAGTTGGGAGCTAGGTTGCAAGGAGATGGGTGAAACTGGTGGAGAACAATCAATGTAAAGTGATGACCATAAAGCCAAAGGGTCCAAACCAGCCATTCACCAGGTCTAGACTTCTCTAAGGCAACACTGAGAAGTAGGCAGAGACTGTGATGTTCATTTCTTTTGCCCTCCACCTCCTGTACTCTCTGTGACCATTCTCTTGCAGCTCTTCTTTTCTCTCTTGGGTGTCTGTGATTTTTCCTGGCCTGCAGCTCTCGTTGTCTCATCAAGGCTTGGATTTCCTAATCTCTTCTTTCCCTACAGAATGTCCCTGTTCAAGGGCCTAAGCCTTGTGGATAAGTGATCTGGTGATCAATATCGGCTAAGGGGTCAGGAGCTGCTACAGCGTAATGTGTCATCTTTTCTAAGTCAAATCCATGAAACTAAACGTTGACTCATAGAAGGAATATGAATTTCAGGCAGATCAGAAAGGGAACACTGGGGGAGAATAATTTGTCTTTGATGCCTGCGAAAGCCCACTCGTAAGAGGTCTCTCTAAAGTGTTCATCATTTAGAGAAGAGATGTACCACAGCATCATAGGATTTTATAGTTAAGAAGGGATTATCTCTGTAATTATTTCTTAATCCCTAACATGTTACCAGTACATGTTATCTACAATGGCTGCTCACCTAGTGCTTGTTAATAAACAACATTGACAGAAATAGAAAATTTCTGTCCTCTAATGACATCTGCTGTCACTATTTGTGATATGCACAAAATTAACTTGATGAAGCTCATATTTGAAATGTGAAGTTGTTTTTATAGATTTTGTGGGTCTGGTTGTTATATTGGCGCTTCAGTCAGCTTAATTCAAATTTGGTTGATATACATGAAGCCTTTTCAGAGCAGGCTCTAACTATGAATGGGAGAAGTAAATTGACTACTTAAGGGATTTTAAGGCTGCTGGGAAAGCCCTCTTCCATCTGGTCTCTGAAATACCTCCCTTGCTTTCTGTTGCCTGAAATTCTACAAATGCGAGTTCCAGATTTTCCTTATGCTTTATTTTCCCTACGAAAATAAAATAACAAAAGATATTTACCCGGGGAGCTGTTAGAAAAATCCCCACACTTGGGCTCTACCTCCACTGTCCATTTTTATTAATCTGGATAGAAGCCCAGGTATTGGTATTTTTTTAAAAACTCCCTGAGAGATTTTGATGTGTGGGCGGTTTTGACAACACTGTGTGAGTGGGACACTAAACCGTATCCATTTGCACCTGGGATATCTACGTGTGGGCATTTTGGTTTTGTTTTCTTTTAAATCAGGCATCTTTCTGAAAAACAGATTACTGGAGAAGAAAAGGACACCAAGGAAAGAGAACTCTGGGCTGTGGTGGAAACTGAGAGCTCAAACCAAAGTTAGACTGAGAGTGGGAGGCATGGGGATTTCAAAAATAAGCACCGTCTAGTTTGCATTGTTGGAAGGCTGGGTGTTGTTAGTATTAGTTGCAAACAATGAGGAAATGACAAGTATTATCATCTTTTTCTTCCTTTCTCTTCCCTTCCCTCTGGCATTTAAGGAGCCATCTGTATGTAGGTCAGGGGCCCTGGGAAATGGTTTGCCGAACACCCTTGATCTGTAGGCAGCAAAAGAAGTTTTAAGATGGGGCTGCTACAGTTGCTGCTGCTCTGCAAACACATCAGGGAGATGCACCGTCTCTCCTTAGATTTGAAGTTCCAGATTAATGGGCCTGAAAATTGAATTAGCTCAGTGACTGCTGAAAGATCCACAGTGGAATGAAAATAAGTCAGAATAGTTATAACCTGTGGCTAGTGGACCCAGAAACTAAATTTTAGCTTGGTGTTTTCAGTGCCAGAGTGAATCTGAAATGGTAATACAACATGGGGCAAAGTTGGGGTTATAGCTCAAATGTCAAAAATATGCTCCAGTGTCAAAATGTCATGGAATGAACAACCAATTAGTAGATATTTTTTCTTTCTTGCTATAAATCCTTTGCTCTTCTTTGCCTAAAAACTCTACAAGTTTTTCAAAGCAACAGAACTGATCAAAGAAGAGTCAATTAAAAGTGGGGTGAAGGTAGTCCTTGTAAGAAGCTATCTCATCCTTCTAAATTGCTTGAGAGTTCTAAAACATATTTCTCCCTTATAAGCAAAAACGAAAGCATCTGATTAAATTGGCTCCCTGACATCGCTTTGGGTTAGGTCTCTTCCTGAGGTGGATTTTCTGTGAAGGGTACAAAGCTGAGGGAGGCTTCAGGGCCACTCACTTGCACTCATCCCATCTAAGGCCCTGGAAGGAGGTACCCTGGCAATGACTTCTAATGGTCACAGGTTTTGTAATATTAAACAAGCAAACCTAGAAGATATTTTAACAGCAATTAGTTAGGACTACTCTCTCCACTCTAAAATTTCCTTGTACATACTTCCTGTCGTGGTGTGTGATATTAGAGACACTGCATGCATTATTTGGATCTGGCTGAAAAGATTTATGAGATAATTTGCATGGTTTGCAATCACTTCAGAGTATACCTAAGTTATTGCTAGATATCCCAGTATACATGTAGCTCCCAGGAAAATGCACTTTGTGCTCACTATGTGACTCATTCACCATCATGACCTAAGGGTGCAGTATCATGATATAAACCTTGCTCCTGAAGTATGTTGATGAGAGAAGCGAAAGTGAAGCAAAGCTTCAAATGTGTGGCGCTAGAAACTACTCTATGAAAAATCCTCCCAATTGTCAGACGTGTAAAATTGTAAGTGGGGAATCCAGTCCGTATTAATGACTAATGAGAACCCAAGTTATCTCTAGTCAGTAACATTCCATCTTTTTTTTTTTTTTTATGGTTATCACATGAAATAGAACTTATCAGAATTCTTGTATTTATAGGAGACAAATCTGTAGCAGCATGACAAACTGGTGAGCTTGCTTATTTTATACATTCTAATGCATCGAATGGTACCTTAGAGTATCTGACATCTCTTACCTTAATGCAGTTTGGCAGTTCTAGACCAAACGGCACATACTACAACCTTAAATACAGTCAAACAATCATCAACTATGCTAGATGAATGACCAAATTATTCCAGTAATCTCCATGTTTGAAAAATGTTTCAAAATTGTTATATGAAGTATGCAGCCAAAAAACGTATGATAGAGGTATGTGTAATAGTAAAAGGTTATTTATTATATTATTTTCTGGCTTTAAACAATGTTGTAGTTTTAGTCAGCTCTTTAAAATTTATAATTCTTTGTGATTTCTTCTCTCATTCAAAACAAATAGTGCTTTTATACGTGATCCTGAGTCCTCAATTTTGTATTCTTTTCATAAAGAAGGAGCTCCTAAGTTGTGTCAGGCTGCATAAAACCTGGGTCGGCCTCTATGTCTCTGCTGGAGAAATTTTCACATGGTATGGGCAAGCCATAAATTATAAACGTAGAAGGAAATGTAGTCTCTGAGTTGACCAAGTTTCTCACTTGGTCAGGACTCAGAAAAGTTGGGTGCTCTTATGAACTCTGGCATTTATTGGTCAGGTGGTTAGATCCAGCTTTTTGAGGGAGGAAAAGGGAGAAAATGCTATTTATTGAACAAACAGCAGTAAAATGATAGAATCATACCAGTGCTTTATATGCATTACCTAATTTAAACCACACAACAGGTTTACGAGGTTGGATGAAGCTAAGGTGAATAGAGATTTAGAACCTACATCAAGGGAGTGCCCTGCAATTAGAACCTAGATCTGTCTGACTTTATGGACTGTGAATTTGCCATGACTTACAGATTTAAGACTCCAGGTTTCCTCAGTTGTAAGATGAAACTAATTCTATATCTTTTTAACCTGCTTCCCAGGATTGTGACAGCCATGAAATGAGGGTGCCAGTGAGAAAATAGGAAATATTTATTGCTGTAAATATGAAATAACATTTATGGTCTGCAGCCCATATGATTTGGGGTATTAAATTATTTAACATTAACAGCTCTGATATATTTTAGCAAATAGGGATATTTAAATGTGTTTCATAGGTAGTGACATGGCAGTCTGTTTTGTGCCCTTTGGGGTTAGCTAAATGTTTACTGTTTGGATACCAATAGGAAGGTGTCTTTTCTTGCTATAGGAGTTCTTGACTGCACACCAAAGCGGAGAACAGAGGTTCAGAACGATATTTACAACAGTAAAAAGAGACAGAGTTGAGAGCCAAACCTGAATGAAGGAATGACCTTTAATACAAAACAATGGAGGAAGTCATCTTCCACCAAAAACAATTATTAAAGATTTGGTCATTTAAAGAAACCTTGTTTCTTTTCCTTCTCAATTAAAAAAAAGTATGTATTTAATTACACTTTGTTGAAGCATGACTGACATACAAAAAGTTGTATTGTGTTACAGAGCCTCAGAATAACATGCTAAAAGTGTTAGAGGTTCAAATATAAGACTTTGAAAGGAGATAAATTTAAACTAGACCAAAACAGAGTCTCTTTTCTTGACCAGGCTGGGTAAAGAATGTTATTATTTTTTCCTCAAGATCTGCCTTTGCTTTCATGTAATTCATTTATTTTTTATACTTCCAACTTTTATTTTAGATTCAGCGGTACATGCGCAGGTTTCCTTACAAGGTTCTATTGCTTGATGCTGATGTTCCATCTTTGGGTCCATGTAAACACGATGTTCAGCTTCTACTTGTAAGTGAGAATATGTGATATTTGGTTTTCTGTTCTTGTATTAATTTGCTTGGGATAATGACCTCCAGCTGCACCCATGTTACTGCAAAGAAAATGGTTTCATTCTTTGATTTCATGGCTGTGTAGTATTCCATGTTGTGTATGTACAACATGTTTTTTATCCAGTACACCATTGATGGGCACCTAGGTTGACTCCATATCTTTGCTATTATGAGTGGTGCTGTGATGAATATACCAGTGCATGTGCCTTTGTGGTAGAACAATTTATTTCCTTTGGGTATATACCCATTAATGTGATTGCTGGGTCAAATGATAGCTCTGTTTTAAGTTTTTTGAGAAATCTCCAAGCTAGCTAAACTAATTTACGTTCCCATCAGCAGTGTATAAGCATCCTCTTTTCTCCACAGCCTTATCAGCATCTGCTATTTTTTGACTTCTAATAATGGTCATTCTGACTGGTGTGAGATGGTATCTCAATGTAATTTTGATTTGTATTTCTCTGATGATTAGTGATGCTGAGCATTTTCTCATGTTTGTTGGCCACTTACAAGTCTTTTGACAAGTGTCTATTCATGTTCTGTGTCCATTTTTAAATGAGGTTACTTGTTTTTTCCTTATTGATGTAAGTTCCTTATAGATGCTAGGTATTAGACCTTTGTTGGATGCATAGTTTGTGAATATTTTCTCCATTCTGTAGGTTGTCTGTTTACTCTGTTGATAGTTTCTTTTGATGTGCATAAGTTCTTTAGTTTATTTAGGCCTCACTTGTCAATGTTTTTGTTACAATTGCTTGTGGCGACAGTCAAAAATTCTTTGCCAAGACCAGTGTTGAGAAGGGTGTTTCCTAGGTGTTCTTCTAGAATTTTTATAGTTTGAGGTCCTACATTTAAATCGTTATTAATCCATCTTGAGTTAGTTTTTATAGATGGTGAAATGTAGGGGTCTGGTTTCATTCTTCTGCATATGGCTAGCCAGTTATCCCACCATCATTAGTTGAATAGAAAGTCCTTTATTCATTGCTTATTTTTGTCAACTTTGTTGACAATTAGTTGGTTGTAGGTGTGTGACTTTATTTCTGGGTTCTCAGTTCCATTCCATTGGTCTGTGTGTCTGTTTTTTTTTTTTGTATTAGTGCCATGCTGTTTTGATCACAGTAGCCTTATAGTAGTGTAGTTTGAAGTCAAGTAGTGTGATGCCTCCAGCTTTGTTCTTTTTGCATAGGAATTCTTTGACTATTCATGCTCTTTTTTTAGCTGTATATGCACTTTAGAATAGTTTTTTTCTAATTATGTGAAAAATGATATTTTTAGTTTGGTAGAAATAGCACTGAATCTGTAAATTTATTTAGACAGTATGACCATTTTAATGCTATTGATTTAATGCTTTTAGTGCTATGACCATTTTAATGTTATTGACACTCCGTGAGCATAGAGTGTTTTCCATTTATGTGTGTTGTCTCTGATTTCTTTTGCAGTGTTTTTTAGGTCTCTTTGTAGAGATCTTTCACCTCGTTGGTTAGATGTAATCCTATGTATTTAATTTTTTTTTTTGCTGGCTATTGTAAATGGGATTATGCTCTTGATTTGAGTCTCAGTTTGAACATTACTGGTATATAGAAATACTACTGATTTTCATACATTGATTTTGTATTCTGAAATTTTACTGAAATTGTTTATCAGTTCCAAGAGATTTTTGGTGGAATCTTTAGGGTTTCCTAAGTATAGAATCATATTGTCTGTGAGGAGAGAGAGTTTGACTCCTTATTTTCCTATCTGGATGCCTCTTATTTCTGTCCCTGGCCTGATTCCTCCAGTTAGGACTTCCAGCAATATGTTGGCTAAGAATGGTGAGAGTGGGCATCCTTGTCTTGTTGCAGTTCTCAAGGGGAATGCCTTTTGCCTGCTCAGTACGATGTTCACTATGAGTTTGTCACAGATGGCTCTTATTATTTTGAGGTATGTTCCTTCAGTGCCTAGTCTGTTGAGAGTTTTTATTATGAAAGGATTTGGGATTTTATTGAAAACTTTTTTGATGTCTATTGAGACAATCGTATGTTTTTGCCTTTAATTCTGCTTATGTGAGGAATCACACTTATTGATTTGCATATGTTAAACCAGCCTTGCATTCCAGGAATAAAGCATACTTGATCATGGTTTGTTCACTTTTTGATGGGCTGCTGGATCGGATTTGCTAGTATTTTGTTGAAGATTTTTTCGTCTATATTCTTTGAGGATATTGGCCTGAAGTTTTCTTTTTTTTCTTTGTGCCTCTGCCAGATTTTGGTATCAGGCTGATGCTAGCCTTGTAGAATGAGTTACTGGGGAGCCCCTCATCCTTGATTTTTTGGAATAGTTTCAGTAGGATTGGTACCAGTTTTTCTTTGTACATCTGGTAAAATGCAGCTTTGAATCCATCTGGTCTAGGGATTTTTTGTTTTTTTGTTTGTTTGTTTTGGTTGGTAGATTTTTTAAATTACTGATTCAATTTCACTATTTGTTTCAGGTTGTTTGGGTTTTTACTTTCTTCGTGGTTCAATCTTGGGAGGTTGTGTGTTTCTAGAAATTTATCAGTTTCCCTTAGATTTTCTAATTTATGTGCAAAGAGGTGCTCGGAATGAATCTGGAGGTCTTCTGTATACTTGTAGGATGTTGTAATGTCATCTTTGTCATTTCTGATTGTACTTATTTGGATCTTCTCTTCTACTTTCTTTTTTTTTTTGCATTTTATTTATTTATTTATT
>NW_016806133.1:174124-240015 GCF_001698545.2 Rhinopithecus bieti
CCAGGTGAGGCGATGCCTCGCCCTGCTTCAGCTCTCGCTGGTCAGGCTGCAGCAGCTGACCAGCACCGATTGTCCGGCACTCCCTAGTGAGATGACCCCAGTACCTCAGTTGAAAATGCAGAAATCACCGGTCTTCTGTGTCGCTCGCGCTGGGAGTTGGAGACTGGAGCTGTTCCTATTCGGCCATATTGCTCCGCCCCTCTCTTCTACTTTCTTAATCTAGCTAGCAATATATCAATCTTGTTTACTCATTAGAAAAACTAACAGCTTCATTGATCTTTTGTATGGATTTTTGTTTCTCAATTTCATTAAGTTATTCTCTAATTTTAGTTATTTAGCATGCTAGCTTTGGGTTTCGTTTGTTCTTTCTTATTCTAGTTCCTCTAGGTATAAAGTTAGATTGTTAATTTGAGATTTTTCAAACTGAATTTTGTTTTTTTAAGACAAAGTTTCACTCCTGTCACCCAGACTGGAGTGCATGGAGTGCAGTGGTGTGATCTTGGTGCACTGCAACCTCCACTTTCCAGGCTCAAGCGATTCTCCTGCCTTAGCCTTCTAAGTAGCTGGGACTACAGGGACATGCCACCACACTCAGCTAATTCTTTTGCGTTTTTTTGTAGAGACAGCATTTCACTATATTGTCCAGGCTGGTCTTGAATTCCTGGGCTCAAGCAATCTGCCTTTCTCGGCCTCCCAAAGTGCTGAAGTTACAGACGTGAGCCACTGCACCTGGCCCAAGATCTTTTGAACTTCTTGATGAAGTTTGAAAGCACTATAAACTTTCCTCTTAACTCTGCTTTAGCTGCATCCCAAATTGACCATATGACTGAGCATATGGTCAATCTTATAATATGTTCCAAGTGTGCAGATGACAAAACTGTACATTATGTGATTTTGGGATGGAATATTCTAGAGATGTCTATTAGGTCCAACTGATCAAATGTCAAGTATAAGCCCAGAGTTTCCTTGTTAGTTTTCTGCCTCAATGATATCTCTAACACTGTCAGTGAGGTGTTGAAATCTCTCACTATTATGGTGTGGCTGTCTGAGTCTTTTCAAAGATAAAAGAAGAAGTTGTTTTATGAATCTGGGTACTGCAACATTAGGTACATATATATTTAGGATAGTTAAGTCTTCTTGTTGAGTTGAACCCTTTATCATTATGAAACTCCCTTCTTTGTCTTTCTTAATTGTTTTTGGTTTAAATTCTGTTTTTGTGTGAGTGTGTGTATGTGTGTGTGGCATAAGAATAGCAAACCTTGCTCTTTTTCGTTTGCATGGTAGATCTTTCTCCGTCCCTTCACCTTGAGCCTGTGTATGTCATTACATGTGAGATGGCTCTCTTGAAGACAGCAGAAGTTGGTCTTGTCTTTTTATCCAGCTTGCTACTCTATGCCTTTTAAGTGGTGTGTTTCAACTGTTTACATTCAGAATTAGTATTGATATGTAAGATTTTGATCCTGTCATCATGTTGGTAGCATGTTGTTTTGTAGACTTGATTGTATGTGTTTTATGGTGTTTGTGGGCTTAAGTGTGTTTTTGTGGTAGCAGGTGTTATTCTTCTGTTTTCATGTTTAGAAGGAAATGTTAATACTTTATTGCAAAGAAACTTTTAGTGTTGATTGAAATTGTAACATTATTTATATAAAGTTGTATCTGTTATTCACATTTACAGTACAGTAATATGTATATATTTTTTATTTTAAAATGTGTGATTAATAATATTCAATCAAATAATTTTTTTCTTTAAACAATATTATTTTAAAAATAATTCTAGGTATTTTCATAGTTACATATTTGAACTAGGTAGACCTAATTATTGTAGTCAATATTCTGGTTTCTGAAAAAGGTAAAACTGAGTTAGAAGAACTGCTTTAGCCGGCTTATTCCTGAATGTGTTACATGTAAGGCCAGACAGATATTAGAACTTAGGAGGCAGGTTATATAACTTGATGCTTTTTCAAACTGAAATTTAAAAGTATATTTAAAACTTTTATATAGTGGATGTGGGAGAAATATTTTTTCTAAGCAGTTAGAACAGATACAGAATTATGTATTCATTCATTAATACTATTCAAAATATTAGTCAAACTAGTTTCTATTTTCTCTAGTTCTTATCTTTCTCTCTTCTTTTATAATTTTTAAATGTGGAGATATTATAGAATTATAGAATTACAAGATGACTTCTTAGAAGGAATAGTAGTATAAGTTTTCCAATTTAGCAAGCTAATTTGTTTATTCCCCCAAAGCAGACCTAGATCTGACTTTTTTTAGTTTTAGAATCTCAGCTGATTTTATTGATATCTAATTCATTGAAATTACCTGTAAGCAGGGGAAAAAATATCCTAAAAGGTAAGGTGGTGTAGTAAGGGCTATTTTGCCTTTTGACTTGGCTCCACCTACCTTAATGAGTAAATTTATTCCAGTGATGCTTTCTAACCACTAGAAATAAGTGTTGTAGGCAACCACCTGGCTAGTTTGCCCATCGATCTAGCTCTAGATAAAAGTTACCGGTTTCATTTTTACTCCTTATCTAAATCTCTTCTTCTAAATTATGTTTTGCTTTGTTCTTTCGATCTCTGTTTACATTTTGCTGTTTCATTGCATGATTTTGCTGTAAGTCATATTAAATCTTTTGTGGAGAGTGATAAAGTATAAAACAAATAAACATTTGCCGTTTTAATCCCTCTTGCATTTCGCTTTTGTTTTTATCTCTTCCATCGACCCCATAGTTATCAGGATTCTGACGAGATGATGGCCAGAATATACATCCCTGTTGCCCTGATATCTACTTCAAACACTAACCCAACCACCAACTACGTCTCCAGTGGGGGACAGGTGCTTGAACTGAAGAGTTTGTGACCCTGCAAGACCCTGACCCTGTCAAGCTGGAAGCTTAGGATGATTCTCACTTCTGGGCCTGGAGGTTGGCCTGGGCTAAGGATTTGAACTCTTTTATTCCTAAAGAGATATTGGACATCTAGGACTTGTGGATCCTCAAGAGGAAAAGCCATACCAGCCCACACATGCGATTTTTTAAAGGTATTCAATGTATTTTTAATAAGTGAACAAAGGAGGGAAGAAATATAGGAGGGAAGAGAGGAAGAATTAATTTTTTAATTAAAAAATCAAATTCTGAGATGACTTGTTTTAAAAAGACTAAAGCCTATCTTTCTGACCACTACTATCAGCTCATTTTCAATAACCTTCCCCTACACTCTCCCCTCTGTCTCTGGGGCAGAGTGGCAGTCATGTCCCACAAAGAATTTCTCCACACATCCATTTTAGGAGGACTTGCTAATCTTTAAGCCTTCTCCCTCTGCCTATGAAAGCAGTAATCAAGTTCTTCTTGAAGTTTGCTGAAGAGATTGAGGACTCTCCAGTTTTTACATTCCTGTTTGTCAACAGTAGTACTTCCTACCACTTACAGGTTTTCATCACTCTCAGGTACTTTATTAACTCAGTATGAGAATAGACTGATGGGTATGCAAAGGAAATCAAAGCCTATGGGCTGTGAAGAGGAGTCCCTTTGAAAGAACTGCTCTACTGGATCCCGATAGGCTATGATTTCCTGGATCCCGATAGGCTGTGATTTACTGGATCCTGATAGGCTGTGTGTGTGTGTATATATATACACAAACATGCATATACAAATACACACATATATGTGTGTATATATGTATACACCACACACACATATCTATCTATACAGACAAACCACACACACACACATATATATAGACATACAGAGAGAGAGAGAAAGTGCAAGAGAGAGGAGACAGAGACAAACAGAAAGAGAGAGAGTGTGAGAGAGCGCCATCCATGGGAAAGCTTCTTGTGTAATAAAACTGTTACAGTAGACTGATGACTACTAGAATAATCACAATGAAAGAAAATACTTTTTAAGGAAGACTCAGGGAGATTCTATTACAGATTGACAGACACTCCTGAAACTTAAAAGTATAATTTTTAAATTTATAAATTGAGCAGATGAATTAAGGAGAGATAATTCACTACAGAGATTAGAATTAGCAGCCTGGAGGGTCAAGTGCAAGACACATTTCAAAACATAGAAAAATACAAAGAGAATAAAATCTTGAGGAAAAAGACAAGAGATTTGGAGGACAGCATCAAGAGTTCTACAATCTGGATAACAGGGATTCCAAAAGGAGAAAAAGGAATAGATAGAAGAGAAGATAACAATTAAATAATGAATGGGAAAAATAACACTGGATTGAAAAAAAGACTTGTGTATTGCAGATTGAAAGTGCCCAGGCAGGATTGATTGTCATAACTGAGTGTTGGAGGTGAGAGAGAAAGAGACAAAACAGGCTGATGGATACAGGCTTTTCATTCTGTTGACAGTCTTAACTCTAAAAAATTACATTGTGTTTTTGTCATGTGATGGAGAAACTTTGATGTCGCCTGATAACACCACCCTTGGGTTGCACTTTAATTTTTCATGTGACATGTCAGCCCTGTTCCATTGGCTACCGCATCAACTGTCATTATCTAGTGGATGAAAAAGTTGTTACATGTAAGTAAAACTGCCACAGAAGGAGAGTGGCTCCTGTTAGGTGAATTCTTCTGAACTGCTATGCACTTTTGTGAGTTTGGATGTATACACAAACTTGACCTGAGATCTAGGTTCGGGGTTGGGAAATGTGAGCATGAATTTCTTTGCAATTAGGGAGAATTTAGCAAGTCAGAAACAATCTGGAAAGGAAGGGCGGGATGGTATGAAGCTTGGTTTTGTATCCAGTAAAAACTCCCACAGGAGGTTGTTTCAAAGAGAATAATAGAAGTTAATGTCTAATGCTCGGTTTGAAATTGCATTTCTGTGCCATACACATTTTGACTCTGTTCCTCCCTCATTTTCAGTAAAATCTGCCATACTTATGATTATTACTTCATGTATTTTAAACAGAAAGAGGATTAATACAAGAAAAGAGGAGCTTAGAAAATAATTGGATATTTAAAAGAATAACTAGAGAGATTGAAGAAAGAGGTCTAAGTTAGGCCTTTAGAAATGTCTTGAGGGAAAATGCACAGCTGCCTCACTAGGGGAGCCACTACCTCACGAGAAACCTCCACTGTCACTGAACATGCCTCTTAATCCATGGAATGAAGAATGGACACTGGAATGCTGACATAGGAAGATCTTATAATTCCATGACCTTCCTTCCCAGCGATGATAGCTAAAGTCGGGAATGTAGTGGTCACAGTATTTCTCTACCTTACCTTAATTTGCTTTTAGACTACAGCACCTGGAAGATAATTAGTGTAAAATCTGAGAGAGGCAATCTAGAGAATGAAGCACAGGGCTGATTTTCACAGGACCAGTGAAGCAGGAAAGAGAGAGATCTATTGTGGGTCAGGAAGATAATTCATGAACTGAATAAATTAGGGGGAAGCAGGACCTGGGGTCAGAATGATGTAGACCCCAGATCTGATCTAGGTGACAATTGTCTTTTGGAGACTTCAATTGTGTTTAGGTGCTTTAGGGTGACTTAGGGACAGGTGGGTGACTCATGGCATGACTAAGCCACTTCGATCCCAACTAGTGATAGATATTGAAAATCTAAAATCACCTCCTATTCCCTTGGACCTAAGTATCTTCAATTAAGCTCTTTAAAATTTAATTCCCCAATTGACTGAAGTGGCACTAAGAGAAAAGCGGACCTGATTTGCTATCCTGCTTGTCAATACTTGTGAAACTAACTTAAATAGTTTCATTTAATTCAATATCACAAAGCTGTTATTGTTTAAAACTTGATGGTAAAAATCATGTGCACTGTACTGTATGCAGTATTATAGCTGCAGGCTATAAATGATATTTTATATTTATAGAATTTATTAGGAGACAGTGACGGTCTATGTATGACTATAGTTAGAAAGTAGCAGGCAAACAACAAAATGTACTAGGAAAGGGAGGGTGGACATAGACTGTCCCTGTTTCAGTGTGATTGTACAGTCTAGTTCAACAGACAGGATAATCTGTAAGAATTAGCTGAACATTAGCCCCACTGAAGTAACTTAACCTTAGCCCTTCCATTTTATTGTTCCACATTGTTTATGGTCTTAAAAATTTTAAGCTTTCATCATATGAAAAAAGGCATGAAGAATGCAAACATAAATGTACTAATAGTATGCTACAGACTTTCTTATGTAGAATTTGTTTTATGGGTTGAATTGTGTCTCGCCAAAATTCATATGTTGAAGTCCTAACCCCTAATAGCTAATAATGTGAGCTTATTTGAAAACAGGGTCTTTGTCAATTTAATTAGTTAAGATGAGGTCATTAGGGTGGGCCCTAATCCAATATGACTGTTGTCCTCATTTAAAAAAGGAAACATGGACACAGACATGCACACAGAGAGAACCCTACCTGAAATAAAGGCAGAGATTGGGGTAATGTATCTACAAGTCGAAGAACACAAAAAATGACCAACAACCACCAGAAACTAGGGGAGAGGCATGGAACAGGCTCTCTCTCACAGCCTTCAGAAGGAACCAAGCCTACTGATGCTTCGATCTCAGACTTCCAGCCTTCAGAACTGTGAGCCAATAGAGTTTGGTTGTTTATGCCAACATTTGTGATACTTTGTTATGGCAGTCTGAGGAAACTAATACCAAGTATAGGACTTTTTGAAAGTATATAAAGAATACTAAATTGATAAAGTAAAAATTAAAAAGAATGAACATAATGCCATCATGTATACTCTGCATACACCCAGGGACCAATTCATTACACATCACCTTTCCAGATGGTAGAAACTTTGGCCACAAATTTCAATATGACTGGACCAGCTGTAAGAAATTCTATAATGTTATAAATCAATTTTAAGAGTAATTAAAAAGTATATTTAGCCTCTTAGGAGTGATATGAAAAGTTTTGATTAGAAATGAAGCATTTGGAGGCAATTCTCACGGAAGGAATCTGAGGCAATAAAGGAAGACGAATCAGAAGTGGAAGGTTATTGTCATTTTGAAAAGTATAAATGGGCATATTGCTTCACCCCTTATCTAAAATGTCCCCTGTGGTATCATAATAAAAATATAATCAACTTGAAAGTAGTGTCTAGAATGAAAATTACCTGGACTCTTTACATTTAGATTTTCATGTGAGATTGGATTTGTTTCCTCCAAGTAGATATCAAAAGTAGGCTGCTTCTCACTAGTAGTGGTTCTCACTAATCCTCTAAGAAAGTAGTGGTTCTCACCAATCCTATAAGAAAGGGGAAATTTCAGAAGTAAGAAAGTATTTTAACTTTCCTTATCACACAAGAAAGCCATGCTTATATATTTTCTTCTTTGGAAAATTTACATGCTGGTAAAAATTACCATTTCAGTACTGTCAATAAAGGCTTATGTCTAAGTAGGAAATTGCTACATACAGAACAATATTAGGACTATTTGCTGTAATTCTAAGAAACAAACCAAGAACTCTTGGGTAATTTGAACTAGAACTGAAAAAATCCTTTGAAGTGTAATTTAAGTATTTGTATAAAAATAGCTAGTAGTAGCTATCATCTGTGGAATGTTTACCTTGAGCCGATAACTGTTTTAATGCCTTTTTCACTTATCTTACATATGAGATTTTCACAAGGACCCGATGGGACATGTATGTGAAAAGCTTTGGAAACTTGAAAGTTGCAAAGTTACGTGGAGTCCAATTTTAGGACGAGAGTCCTCTGCTCACCAAAGCACATACCACAGGTTGTATTCAGAAGTTTGAATGTCTTAATCCACTCATAAATATTATTATTAAAGAAACTCAATAGTTTTTAATATATTAGAAATTAATGGTGGTAAACAATGAGAACTGGAATGGTCTTCTGGTTGGGAATAAGACTTGAAGATAGTATTTTGCTGACATTGAGGCAGGTGGGGTCCTCCGGTATATAATACTATAAGACTCATTTGCCCTGTAGGTGTATTCCTTTAGATGAAAGGTAGGAAATCACAAGGTATAATGTGTGCAGAATATAGTAATTTTGAGTAGTTATTTGTTAAAAAAATATTGTTACGTTTACATTTGTGTTTGCTAAAACAAAAATGAGGTACTCAGCATAATTATTTTGAGATTTATCGAAGTCGATACATGTATCAGTAGCTCATTTCTTTTTATTGCTGAATAGTATTCCACTGTAAGGATAGACCACAATTATTATATTCATACCCTGTTGATGGACATTTGGATTGTTTCTAGTTTTTGGCTAACAAATAAAGCTGCTGTAAGCATTTATGTGCAAGTATTTATGTGAACATATGCCTTTATTTCTTTTGAATATATATTCAGTATTGGAATTACTGGGTTACATGGTATGTGTATATTTAATTTAAGAAACTGTCCTGGCCAGGAGCGGTGGCTCACGCCTGTAATTTCAGCACCTTGGGGGGCCAACGAGGGTGGATCACGAGGTCAGGTGTTTGAGACCAGCCAGGACACCAGAGTGAAACCCCGTCTCTACTGAAAATACAAAAAATTAGCCAGGCACCTGTAATCCCAGCTACTTGGGATGCTGAGTCAGGAGAATTGCTTGAACCCAGGAGGCAGAGTTGCCGTGAGCTGAGATCGTGCCACTGCACTCCCATCTGGGTGGCAGTGCGAGACTCCGTCTCAAAAAAAGAAAAAAAAACTGTCCTACTGTTTTTCAAAGTAGTTCTGACAACTTATATTTCCATCAATAGACTTTCAGTTGCTCAATGCCCCTGCAAATACTTGGTATGGATTTTAATTTTAGACATTCTAAGAGGTGATTAGTAGTATCATATTATGATTTTAATTTGCATTTCCCTAATGATGGATGATGTTGAGTATTGTTCATGTGCTTGCCTACCATCAGTAAATTGTCTTTTTCAAAGTATCTATTCAAATCATCCACCCATTTTGAAAACTTGTTGTTATCTTCTTCTTGTGTTATTATAGCTCTTTATGCATTCTGGATAGAAGTTCTTAATCCAGTATGAAATTTCCAGATATTTCCTCCCAATGTGTGGTTTTGTCTTTTCATTCTTTTCACAGTATCTTTTGCTGAGCAGAAATTCTTCACTTTGTTGAAGTCTAATTTATTATTATTTTATGAATGGTGCTTTTGATATCTTATCTAAAAAATATGTACCTAACCCAAGGCACAGAAATTTTGTCCTAAGTTTTATTTTAGAAATGTTATAGTTTGAAATTTTACATTTATAGATATGATCCATTCCAGTGTTAGCTTTTGTATATGGTATGAAGTATGGATTGAAGATTTTTTTTTTTGGTGTATAAATATACAATTGTTCTAATAAAATCTGTTAAAAAGACTATCCTTTCTCTACTGAATTGTGTATGAAGCTTTGTGAAAAATCAATTTACTATATATGGATTGATTTATTTCTAGACTCTCTTTTCTATTCCATTGATTCATTTATCTACCTTGAGTTAACAGTTTTGTCTCAGTTATGGTAGTTTTGTAAAAAATCTTGAAGTAAGGTAAAAAACTGTGTTCCTTTTCAAAGTTATTTTGTTATTTTAGGTCCTTTGCATTTCTAAGTGAATTTTAGAATCGCTTATCAACTTCCATAAAAACCTGCTGGGATTTTGATTGTGTTGAATCTTTACATCAATTTTGGAAGAATGCCAACTTAACTAAATTTAGTTTCCTGATCTACAGAGATGTTGTATCTCTCCATTCACTTAGGGCTTCTTTAATTTATCTCTTCAATACTTGGTAGTTTTCAGTATTAGGTCTTGTGTATACTTTAACAAATATATTCCTAAGCAGTCCATATTTTTATATTATTATAATGGTATTATAAAAAAAGTTGCTGTTTCTAACTGTTGCTAGTATATAGAAATACAGTTGATATTTTGAACACTGATCTTTTATCCTGGAACTTTGCAAACTCAGTTTTAGCAGCTACACAGATTTTCTTTATAGATTTATTATCAGAACATCTGAAAATGACTAGACATGCCTATGAGTAATGGGATTGTGAGGGAAATTTGGAGTGATTATTATGTTTTTAACTTGTATTGCTAGATTGTTTGTGGTGTCATTAATGAGAATTCAAAATATAGAATTAAGAGTATGTTTTGCCAGAAGAAATGTGATTAAATTCAATGCTGGATATGTTGAGTGCTAGGTTCCCATGAGAATACAATGGAAATGTTTAGCAGGCAGTCAGATCCATGTGCTGGGAGCTATCAGAAATGAAGATACACATTTGGGAGTCATCACCAAGAATGGTGGTCTGCTATGTAGAAATATATAAAGTAAAAAGCAAAAGAAGAGAGTCAAGGATAGAACTCTGGGGAGCATCATTTTTAATTTAGGATGGAGAGACTTGGGTATTTTCATGGGCTGACAGAAAAGAGAGGAAATTAGTTTAGAGGAAAACTCTTCAGTTTCCTCTTCTATAGCACTTTTGTTTTTTCGGAATCACTAATATCTATTTCAATTAAGTGAAGGTATATTGAATGAAATGGCATTTCTAAAATTGCAAATCTGAAGGATCGATTCCAGATGATTGTGAGTCTGCCTGTACGTTAAAATGTTTTAAAAAGCTTTTTAGCCCAGGCACGGTGGCTCACATCTGTAATCCCAGCACTTTGGGAGGCCGAGGTGGGAAGATCACCTGAGGTCAGGAGTTCAAGACCAGCCCTGGCCAATATGGCAAAATCCCATCTCTACTAAAAATACAAAAATTAGTCAGGTGTGGTGGCGTATGCCTGTAATCTCAGCTACTTGCAAGGCTGAGGCAGGAGAATTGCTTGAACCCCGGAGGGAGAGGTTGCAGTGAGCAGAGATCGTGCCACTGTGCTCCAGCCTGTGTGACAGAGCGCGACTCTATCTCAAGGGAAAAAAAAAAAAGGAAATTCAACATTATTAGAGTTCTTATAAAATAAACATAATTCCTTAGTGATATCATTTTTCTTTACTATGGCAAATTGCCTTTTGTTCCTGTGCCTGTCTTCTTAAAGGGAGGATGGTTGAAAACACACCTTTAATTTTGTTTCTACTTTAATGTCTTTGCCTTAGGAAAGTTATAATCTCTTTCTGTGTGTGAATGATGTGAGAACGGATAGTGAGATGATCCTGGCACAAAGTGGTTCTCACTACTTACAAGTTGGCTTTGCCTGTGATCTGCAGCATATGTGGGAAGATGCCTGCTGCTCTCAGAAGTAATCACGCATTGTAGGGTGCTTAAGATGAGGGACTTAGATTTACATAGATGCAGGAAGTCATTCCAAAGTGGGCTGCATGGGAGTCTTCCTCTTAGGATATCAGGGTGTGCTGAATACTGCAGGGGGTTATATTTTACAAGCATGGACTGCCTGGGTCCTGCAAAGGTCAGATTCCATGAAGCTAGACTTTGGTGCCTGTTCTGTGGAGAAGGGTATAGAAAACTCTCAAAGCACACTTTGCCTTAGTTCAAAGTCCAGTTGTTTTGTGGGCAGCAGGTCTGCTCCCATTTTAATATTGTGATATTCATTCAGTTCTCATGTTTCTCTTTCTTACCAATGTATTTGTCTCCTCTGACATTGGTTTGTATGCTACATATGGCCTGGGACAACCTCAGCCTTCCCTAGCTCAGCTTTGGGCATTGAGATGTCACTCATTTCCTGAGCCAACATGGCATTGCAGAGACTAAAGTAGGAGATTCTAGTGCAGCAATCAGTGGAGGACAAGACAGTTTTGCTGCTAAAAGCCATAAAATTGTACAAGCCCCCACTAGACACTGAATTGTAGCTTTATTCTACATTGTTGGCTCTCTCCATGCAATTGGGTTTCTACTTGTCTCAATTACATTGGTCCCTGCTAGTACTGGAGCTTAGTCCTGAATCCTTATGTACTCTGATGGGCCTCAGAAAATGCCTAGTTTGGGCCTATCTTTTGCAACTTGCTAGCTTTCTCCTTACTATTTATGGCTGAAAACAATCTCCCATTTTCTGGGGCACCTGATGGAGTCTGTTACTAAAGAATGATGATTCAGAATCCTGACCCCGTCCTCTCCCCTACATCACCCTAGCCTTGCATTTAAAATGACCACTGCCTGGACTCTTCTGCTGCTGGGCCCACCTGCTCCACTCTTCATTGGATATAGGCATCATTGAATGTCAGACGAATTTGTCACACACTTCTGGAGACTGATTACTCCTCCTGGTCTGTTTTCTCCAACCCTGATGCTGTCCATTCCTAGTTTTGTCTCTTTATCCCTTCCTCTCTCCTCTCCTCGACAGGTCCCTTGTTTGAGCCAGCCTGAATAATGACATTCTTCCTCAGTCTTGACCTTTTCCTTGGTCTCTATCAGGCTTTACTTTCATTCTTGTCTTGCCAAATAAAAGCACATAAAAGCTTTGCATTGTAATTGGAGAAGGAAGAAAGACAAATGACTAGGTAAATTTGGAGAGCCAGATGCTGTAGAGCCCAGCAGGTGTGGAATGGAAGGGAAAATAATAGAGAAACAGGTGACCAGCATTTATCAGGAGAAACTAATAGGAAAGAGGATCTACAACAATACTGATAGCCTCAGGTGACTATATATTCAACAATGAACAAGGTAGTGCAATAGAGTGAACTTAAAACTTAACCTAAGAGTGTAAATATGATCTCATAGGCACTATCGAGAATTGATACCATGAACTAGTGGTAATGGAACAGTGTCTCCACTAAAGCCAGTCTTAGTTTGGGTGATGTCGCTAGCTATTTTTGTGACCACCCTGATTTTTTTCCTTTGAAAATGAATGTGACTAAATTTTACCTCTAAGTGCCTTTCTAGTTCTGATATTTTATGAGCATTGTCCACAGCCCCTTCTCACAACTGAGCCAGTACAGTATCAGTTTAGCCAAGTGATTTTTTAAAAGGCTTTATAGGTGCAAATGTTTCAGAAATGGAAAACAAATTATGGTTGTTGGGGATGATGGTATATGAAACCAGCCACCTAAATTGTAAAACAGTAGTTATTGCTCTGTAGTATTTAACTTCTGGTTTCATAAATATCACAACATTTTGGCATCCAGTTTATGAAAGGTCTACCACCACCAAGTGAATTTGTGCTGCTGTTCTCCACTCTGGGGAGTTTTATTTTATTCCATGTGATACTTCCGAAAGGTTCCTAAGAGATATTTGAGTGAAACCTTTTTATTGCACAGAGGTCATGGGAAGGTGCTGGTCATAGATAAAGGAAACATTAAGGATAAGAGGCATTTTCTAGTGATGGAAGCAAAAACCTTACTCCAGCCAGACATTTGAGAGAAAGGAACATTAAAGAGTTGATCTTTCAGTTCTGACACCATGAGGTCTATAAGCTGAAATGCAAGCTTCAACCATTTGAATCCCGGCTCTGCTTTAATGATTTTGAGTAAAGTATTAATGGCTCTGAACCTCCGTTTTCTTATATATAAAATGAGGACAATGTTACATATTACCTGGGCTGATTTTAGGACTCAAAGAGATAGCATATGGAGTATTACTTTTGTATATAGGAAATTACAAAATGTGACTTTTATCATTGTTATTTATTATTGTTTATGAAGCATCCAGACTGGAGATTATTCAGTAAGAAGTATACCTATACAGGCTGGAATGAGTTCCTCACTTCAACTTACACAAGGTATCCAGGTTCTAATCTTCAATTAGACTTCAAAATGTAATATTATAACATTTGACTTCTGAAAAATTAAGAAAAATGTGGTTCACAAATAAAAGGGGCCCAGGCACAGTGGTTCATGCCTGTAACCCCAGCACTTTGAGAGGCTGAGGTGGGCAGATCACGAGGTCAAGAGATCGAGACCATCCCGGCCAACATGGCGAAACCCTGTCTCTACTAAAAAAATACAGAAATTAGCTGGGTGTGGTAGCTGGGCATGTGGAGTAGTCCCAGCTACTCAGGAGGCTGAGCCAGGAGAATTGCTTGAACCTGGGAGGCAGAGCTTGCAGTGAGCTGAGATCGCGCCACTGCACTCCAGCCTGGCGACAGAGCAAGACTGTCTCAAAATAATAATAATAATAAATAAATAAAAATAAAAATAAAATAAGTAAAAAATAAATAAATGTAAAGAACAAGAATATTTTGACATTCAAAGTAGTAAACAGCTAAACCATCTAAATAGACTCCAAGAATGGAATATATTTTAATATCTTTCCAGTATGCGAAGCAACTTCTCAGTCGCATGCTCTAGCTACGATGTTCTTTGTAAAATCACAACAAAAATTAATAGGAACATTTCTATTTAAAAAACTCCTATTTATTGAACAGTGAGCTGCCACTACTGAGCTTTTAATTTGCCCTGCCACCTACTTTTTATTTGTAAACGGAATAGATAATTAATAAAATTGGTAAAAACATCTATTTGGACAAATGATGCTTATGAATACACATATGCTAAGTCGTAGCTATATATCCTTCTTATATAGAAAGTGAGAAATCCCAGCAGCATATGTGGAATATTAACTCTTGAGAAGGAAATACTTGGGTTGTTTTCTAATCTATTGCTTAGCTTGGGAAAAAAATAAAAATGACTTAGAATTATTTAATATGTTATAGTTATTTACAGATATGCAATAAATCCGTATTTATAGATGTTGAAAAGCATGTTTTATGTGATTGGACTACTATCCAGTTTTCTTTCCATCGATGATGAAACTAAGAAAAGGAGTAAATCATTTTTCTTTAAATGTGCAAGTGACATTTCTATTTAGATTTATTTTTTCCTCAGTAAAGGGTTTCTTCAGCATTCAGGGGAATTATAACAGCAGTAAGTGTGATTAATTTTTGGCAGATTCTCTCCCTGACCACCTATGTCTGTTAGGCATCTTATCTACCTAACTTCCATATTCCTCTCTACTTCATTGATCTCTGTTATGCTGTCAAATTATTCTAGAAGTTTCTGGAGGGCAGGAGCTTATGGAGTTTTGAATCCCTCCTATTTAACATGACATGAGCTCCATATAATGAATTCAACGAACAGTTGCAAAAATGAGCAGAACCAGGATCTTGGAGGAGAGGCAGGAGGAGTATGCAGGTCCCTGGTGGGATACTGTTAACAGACATGAGATCAGAATTTCCGTTTGGATGAGATGTACTGGGAAAGGAGGTATTTGAGAATCTTAAAGTACCCCAAATGGCCTGGGTTAGGGTTTAGGCCCAACTTAATCCATTTTCAAAACTCTGCTAAGGCTGGAGTGGTCTGGGAGAAATAGAAGATAAATTAGTTCAACCTTTCTCCGTAAGGAAAGCACTGCCCCCTGGAGGTTATTCTGGAAATTGTCAGCATGTTTTCTGGTTGTGAAAAGATTGGGTAGGTGATTGTGGGAGGGGTGTGTTACGATTGTTAGGTAGTAAAGTAGGATCCAGGCATTTTAGATGTCCTGTCATGTGTGGATGTGGAAGAGCCCTGAAGAGTAAATAGATATGCTGTAACCTGTACAACTCTCATGTTAGCCTAGAAATGAACTCCATCTGACATATAAATACAAAGTGTTTACAACATGCAAATTAAAGAGTATAGCATTTTGTTTTGTTCGGCAATTTACCAAAAGTTATTTGTCATTTCGGAAAATCATGTCACTGATTGCAGACTGCAATGTTGGACATGCAATTGAGCAGTTGACATGACACACCTGTTAATTTGCATGGGTACCAGTTTGCAAACCATGACAGTTTGCCTGTCATACCCGGTGATGAGTGGTTCTTTGTACTGGTGCAGGCCATCAGCTCACTATAATACATTTTCCAGTGTAAGTCAAGTCTAAGTGCTTACATAATGAAATATATAATATATATTTATTTGCTAGGGCTGCCATAACAAAATACTACCGACTGCATGGTTGAAACAGAAAATTATATTTCTCACAGTTTTCGAAGCTGGAAGTCCAAAATCAAGGTGCCTGCAGAGTTGATTTCCTCTAAGGCTTCTCTCCTTGGCTTATAGATGGCCACCCTCTCATTGTGTGTTCACATGGCTGTCTCTGTTCATGCACGTGTCTGGTGCCTCTCTGTCTCTGTCCTAATCCCGGTTTTTGTAAGGATACCCATCATATTGGGTTAGGGTTAAGCTACCCACCTTAAATACCCCATTTTAATATACCTCTTTAAAGACCTTATCATCAAATGTGGGCACACTCTGGATACTTAGGGTTAGAGCTTCAACTTATTCATTTTTTAGTGGGGAGGTGTCATAATTCAGCCAAAATATATGGCTTCTTATAAATTAGTATTCATTTATTTCTTCTTTATGGTAAACTTAGAGTGCTAGATTGCGTTTTTTGTGTGAAGGTAGGTTATATAATTCCAAGATTCCATTACAGAATCTCTTTGCTGGAAATAGGTTTCATTCTTTTTCAGTTTTTAGAAAGCTAATGAAGTGCATATACCTGATATGGTTTGGCTGTGTCCTCACTTAAATCTCATCTTAAACTGTAGTTCCCATAATCCTCACATAGTCCTCCCGGTGGGAGGTAATTGATCATGGGGATGGTTACCTTCATGCTGTTCTTGTGATAGTGAGTTCTCATGAGGTCTGATGGCTTTATAAGGGACTTTTCCTCTTTTGTTTGGCACTTCTTCCTGTCATCATGTGAAGAAGGACTTGTTTGTTTCCCCTTCCACCATGATTGTAAGTTTCCTAAGGCCTCTCCAGCCATGCTGAGCTATGTGTCCATGAAACCTCTTACCTTTATAAGTTACCCATTCTTGAGTATCTTTATTGGCAGTGTGAGAATGGACTAATACAATACCTAAGATAATGTAACACTCAGTGGAATATGGGAGCACTCTGTAACCAAACACATTGAATTTGCTGTAGCAAATATTTACGAGTAGGTGGGATAAATAGAATAAATTTTCCCCATCAGTTCAGCTGAGGAGATGCAGTCATGTGAGGCTTGGCACCAAACTTAGATAAAAGTTTTCAGTTTTCAGAGCTTATTGGGCTTTAGAATTACAGAGATGAAACTGTGAAAAAAAGTATTATCGTTGTGTAGATGGAATATAGTGTCTAGGCAGTTCTTTTTAGAATAGTAAAAAAAGATATTAAAATATTTGGTGTAACAGAGGATTTTGGTTGTGATACAGTTAGGAACCATTGATACAATTGAAGAAACTCAGAGTTTTGAATTACCATACACAGTGAATCATTGACTGAGCTGTGACCTAGACCTAGGGTCTGAGATAGTTCTCTGAGGCGAGAACTCATTTGTAAAATATTGAAATGTACAAGTTGGGCTATTTATCTTTACTTCTTTTACAATAAGGGATTGCTTTCAGGGCCACTGGTGCTTTGTTGATATGAGAATGTTATTTAGTTCCCTAAAAAAAAAAAGGAAACATAAAGCAACAGTCAAAAAAGCCAGATGAGCTCTGCAGATTGTCAAAAGGAGGTTTTGTCCCTTTCCATTTTCCATAAAAGCCCAGCTGTGCCACCTTCTAAAACTGGAACTTGTTCATATGCTCACCAGGTGCCAGGGAATAAAAATCAGAAGTGGAGAAAGCTGAAACAAGATGTTTCACAAATAGAAAGAGAAAATGGAAATAGGGAAAGAGGTAAATGAAAAGGTAAAAGAGAAAAAACAATCTAGCCATATGGAAACACTTTGATGGGTAAATGCACTTAGAAGTTTATTAAGCAGGGTGAATTTATTGGATAAGAAACAGTCATTAATCCACTTAATTGTTTTAGTTGGGCTTGCTGCTCTTGGTTCATCCACTCCAAGTCTCTGGCTTATATTTTTACATTTAACAACATAGGAGCCAGAGCCAGTGAGTAAGGAAATTTGGAATAAACCTAGACCTATCAATTCTGAGTGCAGTTCTCCTTTTGCAAGGAAGATTGGGCTTAAGTGGATACTCTGAGAATAAAGAGAAAGGACATAACTGAGATTGTTTACAAGGGAGCGCCAGGGAGTTTAAGCCAGAATGGTGTGTTATACTAAGAAAGGGGTGAATTTTGGTGAATTTTCCTCAGTTGGGGTTGTTGGTTGTAAGCAACAGAAAGCTATTCAAACCAGGTTAAGTAAAGAGGGGTATTAACTAGGGGTATACAAGGCAGGACCTAATGCCAGAACATAATGCCAAGACTCATAAGGAGTCGAGAGCTGGAAATCCCAAGAATCGAAGCAGCAGTTTTCTCCATCTTGTTTTCTGTTCTAATTACAAGTAATTTGATGGGTCACCCAAAGGGCAGGATTATATGACCCACAGACCACTTGGTAGAGCTGTTGGAACTGATCTGTGAAGAGGCATGACTAAGGCAAGCCAATTGAAAATATGCCAGCTAAAAATACCATGGATGAGTCATTCTATTGATTATGTGGAAGATGGTGGGTCCAGAGCAGGTTGGCAGAAATACATCAAGACAACAAATTGGTGAAAACATAGTGCTTTGTTGCATTATCAAAGCATTTTAAGAAAAGATTGGGTATGGACTTAGTCAATTAAATTTATTATTATTTCATTGGATAATTAAAATAGATATTAATATTTTGAAAGGCAATTTTTCTAATTCCTTAATTTTTAGAATTCATTCAGCAAACACTTTTGGAACATCTTCCAGGTGCCAGTCACTGCTGGGATGTGGCATTTATCAGAATTGTTTAAGTCTTTGTTCTAGTGCAGCTTGCATTCCAGTGGGGGAATGCAGACCATAAGAGACAAAGACACGTGAAATATGAAGAATAATACATCAGGTTAAGGGAAATAATGAAAGAGGAATATGATTTTATCTATTTTCAGGGGAAGGCAGTAGTGATATGTAGAGTGATGATATAATTTATTGTCTAATGGGGATACTTGGAGTATGAAAGCAAGCACTATTGCGTAATATCTCTAGGATAACAGGCATCAGTTGGGACTTCCACGGGCAAGCTGTAATGCATGGTCCCCCTCCAGAGAGTGTGGCTTTTGAGCAGGGACCAGGAGACACCAGAGAGCAGGAGGTGCATTTATCTGAGGCAAAGCGGTCCAGGAAGACGGAATGCTTGAACCGTTGTGCCTGGACTGGGCATTGGATATTTGTAATTTTATAATTGTTAAAACAAGGAGAAGTTATCTCCATTGGTGAAATATGGAGATAACTTCATATTTGAAGTTATCCATGGCGTTGCCTTTTCTAGGAATGCCACTTCAAGGACGAGTCTTAGGAGGACCGTCTGGACTGCCCTGTTGGAGCGTGACCACTGATGCAGGTCATTGTTTGTAGGAGTAGAAGTCTTGCTGGTCAAATGGCAGCCTTTTCCAAACTATATTCGACAAGAGATGGCTTCATGAGGAGACTGCTTTTAAAAAGGCTGGGCTCAATTGTGGCTCTATTTTGAGAATCACTTTCTGTCTGGTGACTTGGCTTGACCAAATCATGATGGTTGCTGTGGGATAGCTGCTGCCTCTCTTTTCTGGGTGTTCCAATTCCTGTACAAGGGAGTCTCTGCTTCTAGGTGCCCTCAAACAGCTTTGGGTGCTCACCCTGCTGCTGTTGGGTGTCATGATTCATGTTATTGAGCACTCTGTGGCTGCTTTCCTGTTGCCTCCTGCTCTACACATACCCTGCTCAGCCCAGTAAGATCATATTCTGTCAAGAAACCCACTCTGGAGTTAGAAGACTGGGGATCCTAGCAGTTTGGCTCCTCCTCCTCCTCCTCTTCATCGTCATAAAACACCTGTGGGCACAAGCTATTGTGGCACGTGACAAAAACAGCAACATTTTCAGATTCATAGTCGTTATTCATGGGGCATGCGTTTACCACCTGTGAGATGGGTCTATGCTATTAGGTGGATCTGTGTGAAGTTACTTAGAGTCCATCATTTTGACTTACAGAAATCACAGTTTTCTGTAATTAGACCTAATATTTTTTAGGCAAAGAAAGGGAAGTTCAGGGGGAAACTTTTCAAATTCTGACATCTGGACTCAGAATCAGTATTTTAATGCAAGACAGTTGGCTCCTGAGTTCACCGTTATTCCACTGTGCCTCATAGACTAGATGCTGTATAAAGTAGATTAATTGGTTCTGTCTTTGGAAAGCTTTCAGGCTAGAAACACGAAGCAGAGAACTTCGTAGAACCTGTAAAATTCTGTGATCCTAAAAAACACTGACCCAGTGCTGGAATATCTGGAATAGAGGATGAGACCCTAACATCCAAGCTGTGAACATTAAGAAAGCACTGTGAGTTTGGGAATCAAGAAGGGAAATTAACAAAATAGTCAAATGAGGGTCTGGATAAGAAGAACTGCAAGGACAATGCTGTGGTCTGGACGTGAAACAGAAGTCTGCTAGAAGCTGAGCATTATTTCTCAATGAAGGTTCATTAAATCCCAAGTCTCCCAAGATGTCTAGAGATAAATAGGCTGGGAAACTGCCTTTTACTAGAATGGGACTGGAACCAGTCATAGGAATGAGACCAGGAACTAAGAAATCTCTCTTTGTGCTGCCACTGCCCCTTAAACACTGCTTCTCTTTTCTTCTAGATGTGTGCATCTCCTTTTTCCTCTATTTACAAACAACTTTCTCAGTTTATCCATGTACATAGTGGAAAATTATCACTCCAGGAAAGTCCCTGAATTCTAGTTGCCCACAAAGACTGATGAAAATTACTGCATCTCAGTTAGAAATTCCCTGGAGAGACAAGCGAATTGATCAGGATATGGTCAGAGGTAGGTTCTGTGACCTCTGGCTACGTATCAGGTGATGATATATGCACATACTCTCAGGAGGGGACTTGGTACAGGAGGCAAACTGACATGTTTGCTATAATTGGTATTAAGCCAAATTGGGAAGCTAGTGATTTTGTTTTCAGCTTCTGTTCTTTTCTGGTGTGTCTGAGGTCATTCAAGAATCGTCACAGCCTACCCCAATGTATTTGGCTGCCAACATTATCACCTCTTTGAAAATTATTTTTTTCTCTCATTAAGAAGTTTTATGGGTGATCATTTTGCAAAACTGACTTTTTCAGATTCTGTTTTTACCACCTGATGTGTAAGACACAGCATATGAGAGCTATTTGGAAACTAAAGCAGAAAACGAATGCCAAATCTCATGATCATAACTTTATAATGAGTTGAATGCCACCTGGATAACTTAGTAGAAAATGCTTCTTAAGATCTTTGTCTCAACTGTGCTTAGTCATCTTCTAGACTGTGGAACATCGCTTGATGATCTTTGCAAATTTCTATCAGAAATAAGAAACCCAAATGAAGGAATAAACTTAAAGTTGACAGCCCAGTTTCTGTGACCTCTCATTGACACTTCTTTGGAGTGTACGTCCTGTGCAGGCTGAACCTGGGCAGTCTTTGATCTATTTTGAACAGATGCCTGTAACAAAAAGTTAGCTGGGCTTTAGGGACAGCTAATGTCTCCACAGGCTGTAGAATGTTATTAGGGCTTGATTGCAATCTCCTGACATGATAGAACTGAATTAAAGAACAGGAACTGCCTGCTTGGCAGCTCTGAGAGCAATTGGAAAGCTCAGAGAAGGCACAAGCATTAAGGAAGAAAGAACGCTGACAGAAGCTGGGCAGGGAGACAGAGTTCTTTAATTCAAAGGAGTGGATGTTAATTAATTTATTTTGGGTGAGGGAGATCTGATTTCTAAGCTAGACTACAAGCTGTTGCCAGTGTAGTTGAGGACAATGTCCTAACAGCTGTAGGAATATCATGCGTCATCTGGGTGGCTGACCTCATATCATATCCATCTTCCTGTGTCCAGATTTACCATGCACTGGCAGTTGGACCTGAGCAACTCATTTTTCTTACCCTTCAATGTTACTTTTTTTCTTGTTGTTGTTGTTGTTGTTGTTGTTTTCCTTCAATGTTACTTTTGTTTTATGTGCCTGTCTAGTTGCTTATCTCTGCTTCTAGCTTTTCCAAAAATTTCCCTGGAGCCCCAAAACTATCCATGGCAAGTGAAAAGAAAAACAAACATAAATGAATTGGAAATTGTCACTCCTGCTAGAATGGCAGGATTTTAAATACATAAGTCTTAGCTTCCTATACTTTTAAGATAGGTCAAATGCTATCCAGAAAAAAAGGCTAGGCATTAAAATACACTAAAGAAAATGTCAGGCTTATGTGTGTCCTGATTTCCTGTCTGGTCTTCTGCTCTTTTCACTGCTGAAAATTATTTTCCCTCAATTCCATTGTTTCACCTAACAAAGGACATGTCTAATGATGTCCTCCCACATGCGGTTCTACAGAGGCATTTATTATAGTAATTAATTTTTCAAGGCAAAAAAGAGTGTGATGTATTATGAAATACAAACAGAACTGAATGAAGGTTTTTGAGTGATCTTCCAAAGTATTTTGGTGGAGTGGAAAGAACACTATCTTTGGGTATAGAAAATTTGGTTGAAGCAAGTCACTTAAAAATTTAAGCAATCTTGTACATATTTGTTAAAAGTCATCAATCTGTGGCATTAAAAGGGTGAATTTTAATGTATGTAAATTATACCTATGTGACTAGAAAAACCTAAGGAACAGCTATGTTTTGTTCATTAAATATAAAAAGAATACATGCTCATTTGAAAATACAGAAAAGTACAAAAAAGTAAAACCTAACCATAACACTGCAACCACAGGTAATCACATATTTATTTTCTGAGCACAGTGGGGTGAATTAATTGTATTTTACTGTTTATGGAAAAATATCATTTCTGGTCCATGGAAATCCCCCTGTTGTCCTTCATTCTTTTTTCTCGCTCCTGTTTCTCTCCTCTATTTTACATACACCTACTGGATATACTTTGACTTACATTACCCTTGTAGAATATGTGGCATTGCTTCATGCATGAATCTGTTTTTATTCTATGTAAATGATATGTTATTACCTATAGAACCCATTCTATTTTGAAATCATTTTATTCAATACTAAGTATTAAGGATTTATCTGGGTTTGTGTACATTTAGTTTATTGAGTCCCATTTCTACAAAACATTTTACAAATATGTTGTTTGCCAGGTTCCCACAACCCACACAATATTGAAACAAGTATCCTCCTCATACATGTCCCCTCATGGTTCTGTGAGACAACTTCTTTGGGTTACACACCCAGGAGTGGGATTGCTGGGTCGTGGAACCAGAATGTCTACATCAGTGTACATGCCCATCAGTAATTTGGGAAGATTCTCCATTCTCTGACACTTAGGTATTTAATTAGCTTTCTCTGTATTAAAATAGAAAGTTTCCTTTTATATAATTTACTTTTAAAGCTATTTTACTATGGACATTTCTTCATGTTTTAAAACAGCATTCTAATGTCTATATTTAAGGCTAGACATTCATTATTGTACTGCCATCATTTGTTTTACTGAGATCCTTTCTGTTATATTTAGGTAAAACATACTTCTAATATAGAACACAGATAAGACTACAGTAAAGCACCATAATTATCAAATTAATAATTAAATAATTCACTGATACTTGGACATGAATAGGGATCCACTTTCCACTAATCTTGGAACGTTTCTAAGTATAACTCTTTAGTTAGAAGAAACTAATGAAATGTTGAATGAAGTAAGATAAATGATTCAATAAATAAAATGATGAACTGACAAGAAATGAAAACTTGACTTCCAGAGCAATTATGTATTATGACAGTCATGTTGTTGTGCATATATTTGGTCAATGGAAGTAAAAAACAACTATGAGGAATATCATGTCTCTTATGCAGAGGGAGACCAAACATAATTGCCAAGACTCATTAGCCAGAATTACCTTAGAATAGAATAGAATTGTAAAAATAAAATCCTTCAGTTTTAGCAATATGCTTACTTTTCGTATGCTAAACCTCCCTGCAGGTTTCCTTATGCAGTTTAGGGGACTTAAGCCAATATTCACATTCCATTCCATTCCATAGTGATTCAATATTTTTAGGTGTTTGATGTACATATTGATTATTCATACTTTCTCTTATGCCATCTCTGATACAAATCTTTAAGGGCTAGGATGATAGTTTTAGATAATCAATGATTTTCCAGAAATTGACTTTGGAGAATTCAATATTGACATGTTGAACGAGATATCTCTATGAAGAAAGATTTGCTTTATCATACACAAATTAAATAGATTCATATGCTTAGATTAAGAATTGTTCTTTAAAAGAGTCTTTAACATTTAACTTCAAAATTTTCTATTATATAGAATACAAAGTGATATATATAAAAGGAATTCTAAAAACCTAAGTGTATGAAACAAACAAGATGATGGTGTTAATTGTAATTCCTTTCTAAAATGTAACTCTCTGCACTTGTTTGAAATGTAGACTTTTATGGGGGATGAGAAATTTCTGAAAAAGATGAAATAAACTTCCATGAAAATATTACTTTTTGATAATAGGATATAATTTGCTATGCACTGTGCTTTGCATCAGAATAATATAATTTATTTATGAGGGACAATTACATTCCTTAAGAAGGGAGCTGAAAGCAGACTATCGACTAGGAAATAGCTCATTCTTTTGCTGTGTAGTTACTTGGAACAAAGAGAATTATTTTCTCTGAAGAAACACTATTTTTAGAATTTCACCGTTTTGCACACAAATGATTCAAGGTAGGCTTACAAACTTTTGGAGGTTAAAATATTCAAGTTCAAATAGTTCTGTGTTGGTATTTGAACTGCACGCTGACCTGAAGAGGAAAAAGCTGAGCAGGCCACTTGTTGGGTGGGCGAGAATTGACTTTGTTCATATGCATATGGGCAGGGCCAAGGGCAATGCTATGTACATAAGATGTGCTTAAAACATGTCTGCTGAATAAATTAATGGGTTGAGAAATTAATTGCGATTGTAAAGGGAAAAGTGAAAGAATAAAGATGAAGATTGATTTTCTAACTTTTTGAAAGGTTACTGGCATTCAACTTCAAGTCAAATGCTCCATTTATATAGGACACAGACTGGCAGGAATAACATAATAACTAGGACTAATTTTATCTCGTGGTGCCTCACTTTCACCAATCTTGAAAATGAGTATGTTAATATTTATCTTCTATCTTTATTTTTCCTATGTCTCCTTTCCTCAAGTTGTTTCATAACATAATTTATTTTTACGTTGCTATATAAACTACCTCATACGCATTTTTGTAGGCTTCTTTTAATCCATATTAGAATTGGGTAGAGTAAATCTGAATATAAATAATCATAGCTGTTTTGTTTTAAATCAGTTCCCCTATAAGTAAACCTTCATAAACTCTTTGTAAACAAATATTTGTAAACATATATGAAAGGTCATTATTAACACTCTCTCTGCGTATTACTTACTACATTTTAAGTAAAATATAAGGTTAGTTCCCCCATTGTAAGTCCACAGCTAATGTGATCCTGGAGATCTTCATTCTGTTGGTCCACGTTGGTGTTAGTATGTGACTCAAACATTTAGTACCAGTTTTCCCATCTGTAAAATGTGTGTTTCATAATTTGCTATTATCAGGAATACTATGAGACTAAATAAAGTGACAGGCATTGTTCTTTGTCGATTTCACCTATTTGTTCTTTTCCATCCTCACCCCTGCCAGAAGGGATTTCCCCCACAATAAAACGTTGTATTTATGCTGTGAGATGTGGTCAGTATCGGCAAGACTTGAGCCTGTTCCTGTATAGGGGTGAGTGGAGCCTGATGTAGTGGCTTTGGTCCACAGAGCGGCAACAAAATGGAGTTTAGGCCCTGGCAGTTGGGCAGAGAGGCAGAGAGGCAGAGAAGGAAGAGGGTAACAGGGAGAAGGAAATCCTGAATGCTTTCCCAAGGCTGGTTTTATTGGAGAGAAAGATGACCCTATGGAGATCACAAAGAAAGGAATGGCCCAGCATCTGGATCCCAGTATGTTCCTGATGATATGCTAAGAATGTGCAGAAATAAATAAAATTATTTATTTCTGGTTCATCTGGATGTTGCATGACACTAAATAAAGACTACATATGTATGAATATTGTGGCATATGCCCATGTTTCAGTGAATCTAAGATGCCATCAGCTGAAAGATGCATCCTTTTTTAATGAACCACTAAGAAAAGAAAAAACCCTACTAACTTAACCATGAGGCAGTATTTTATTGTCACTTGAAATTTTTATTTTAAACATGTGCAAAAAAGCTCTTCTGAATGTATTTATACATAGATTTCCCTCATTTGTCACTCTTGAGCCTATATATAAAGGCAAATAAACATAAAGTAAATTGATTCAATGTTCCTAAATGTATTCATATTCAGTCTCAATTTTCTGAATCACTTTTCCACTTAGATATTGATATGTGTGCTATTTCCCTCAAAGTTGTTGGTTCTTCCTGCAATCGAGGGCATTGATGATGTATCATTTCTTAAAATTGTGCTTTGTTATTGTCTCTGGAATCTTCTTCAACGCCAGTGACACCCAGTCTAAGCTTTAATGTGCAGGCAATAACAACTATTTCATGACTGTCACTGACTGATCTGAGGATCAGGTGCACACCAGTTTCAGAGATGTTAAACTGTGAAGACAAAATGCATGCTTTAGAACTGATAAAATGTGGGAATAAATACTCAACAGTGCTAAGATCCTCAGGATTCTCCTTTAAGTACCTGAATAGCATTCTAGATTGAGCTTTTCACGTGCGTGTGCTGGGGAACATATGTTGCAGGATTCCATAGCCTGGTGGAACAAATGATTCCTAAATTAAAATGGCTCTGAACTTTCAACTGACAGATGGCAGGAGCCTCAGGTTGCCCTACTCCAAAGCCTCCATGATTTCAGGAGAGGGAGAGTGCAGTGAGTCTCATATGGGAAACCACACAATATTCTGAGCCCAGCCCCATGTGGCAGGCTTTCCACATTTGGCTCATGCTTAGCAGTACCCAACACACCTGGAGCTGCCTAGAGATGACTTATGGATGTCAACTGCTGCCTCTGTCCCTTGCAAGGCTACAATGTCCATGCCAAGGGTGCTGTCTTCTAATGCTCCCAGGGATTGCTAATCCCCAGAGTGTCAGAGATATAGGAGTTTTCATACAGAAGTGGGGGCAATAGTCTTCTCCTCAACTCCTTGTCTTATTTTATTCTCTGGGTCCCAAAGCGTCAAGGCTTATTCCAAGAGTTTATAGAGACTTCCAAGAGGCTATAAATGTCCAGCTGCAATCTTAGGGCTTTAAACCATTCCAAGGTTCCAAGAGGGAGACAGATACAAAATATCATCTTCATTATTGACTTGCACCCCACCATCTGAACTCATCGATGCCCTTTTTGCTTCCCCGCCTGACCCTGACAAAATACAATAATACTGCCTCTGCCGTCCGTCTACCAATACTTCTTTTACCACAAATAGGAATGATACCCGTACATTGCAATTTGTGCAAAGCAAAGAGGCAGAGGAGGTATAATGATTCATGTCCTCTCATGCTTGTTTTTAGCCAACAGGAATGAACTTTTGCTCAATTTGTGCACACTTCCCCTTCTTTGTAATGAATTTAAGTTTATAAACTACTTAACAGCAAGCATTGTCTCAAATATCCTTTATGAATATTTTCTAATGGTGGGCAGTTAACATAATGAAATTTACTTAGTTTCTAGTGTGACTGATATATTCATACTATAAAATGTTCTATTTGTGGCCAGGCACAGTAGCTCACACCCATGATCCCAGCACTTTGGGAAACAGAGAAAATAAAAACCAAATCAGTGAGATTATTTTATAATTCCAAGTTTACATATGCAAAGATTTGGAAATTGTACTAACTTATTTTGCAAGAGGCGCTGCAGGGAGAAGAAGGTATCTTAATATTCTCCAAAAGCCCTCTCTTCAGTGTGTAATTGGAACTTTCTAGAGTTGACTGAAAGCCGTAGTTTCTTGGGTGATGTGCTTTTCCAGGCACAGAGCTCATAATCAATATTTCATCATGCTTTCTCTTCAGGGGAACTTTCCTCTCACTGGCCTCTTCTGGGTACCTCTCATTGGTCTCTTTTGCATCCTCTCAGAAAAACTTTCTCATTTATTTGTAGACTCAAAATTGCAATTCCACCAAAAAGGGGAAGACATCTCTTGATCTCTAAACGAACACAGGTTTTCTCTGGCTTGCCGGTCCCTATTTTCCCTCTGCTCTCCAGTTTTAACCTTCATCTCATATGTCAGAATCAAGTCCCCTACTACCTTGGCAATGATGATAGGATAATAGAATTAGAATATCCCAGGGCGCCATTTGAGCATTATGCTCTTTCAAGAAAAGAAAAACAACACAATTATGAAATATAATTGTGATTCTTTAAAGGCACAGTGTCTACTAATTTTAAATTTGTGGCACTTATTGGGAAAATATACATTAAACTCTCAGTGATTTGAAAAGAAATTCAGCCACAGCAATAAAACAAGAAGCTTGTTTTAGGGTAAGGATTTCTCTATCATGTATTTTCCAGTTAGCTTTGTGTGTTTCTCTTAACATTCTACTTTTTCATCAATTTAAAAATTATGATTAAGAAAACTTATCAGCAGGGCAGCCCTTGAGAGTATTGCCATTTTATCTCAGTAGCTGTGAAAATTCTTAAGGATATTTACACTTTCTACAACCACATTTTCACTATAGAGAAAGAAATTGACTTGACACTCTAGGGACTTACACTCTCAAGCTACCACATTCAGTACTGACATTCTTTTGAAATCTGCTGTTGATTTGAAAGCTGCTTTTCATTTTGTAGGCTGACATTTCTAATAATGCGACTCTACTCCCTTGTTCTCTTATTTCTGTATCGATTCTGGAAGAAACTCAAGAATGAACCCTAGTCTTCATGATATGTAGTAGGATATCTTAAATATCTCTGAGTCTGACTCAATATTTCTGGTGCTTTATTCATTAATCCTTATTGTTGAATGACTTGTTCATTCACCATATATGAACTTTGTCATAGTCCATGGCAGTTGTATTTACTATTTGTATGGTTCCAAGCAGAATTTTGAGAGGCAAACTTCCCATGTGTAGTATGAAAATATACATAATTCCATTCATTGATCATCTCTTTATTGGGAATTAAGAGATGTGAAACCCATATACTAGTACCAGCATACTAATATACTGGAGTAATAGTGCAGTTATTTTAAAGGTCTTTTTACAATAAACATATTTATGTCTACATAGTGATAGTCTAAGAAGGACATAAAAGATATATTTCTTTGTTCCTTCCAGTTTGAAGAATCTATGCCACACAATACATGAGAATTATTTCATGCTTGAGAATTATGTTTGGGCTTTTAGCTACTTGATGCTAAGAGGGATGGATATTTAAGCCACTTGGATAATATAAATTATAGGTAGCCAAGTCAAGTTTTCAACACTGAATTAGGTACACTTGACTCCCTGCTCTTTGATTTTCTGAAACTTGGATTCTATAGGCAGAGTTTACTATTTGCTTTCGAGAATTCAAAAATTTCTAAAGGAATGTAGGTGGTGACTTTAATGGGACCAATGTTATATGACTCAGTTATTTTGCCTGGCACGTAAATAAATGGTATTTCTCACCTAGTAAACTGGAAGCAAGACAAAAAAAGACGGATGTGATTATTTCCCTCCCTCTTTAGTGTGGGGTCAGTGTGGTTCTGACATTAAAATCTAACTTAGTTTATTTTAATTCAGAAAACATTTTTCTAACTATTGAAATACATTTTTCTAACTATTTATATGCCAAACACTCTCTAAGATACAATGTAAGATGGAAAGGTGAAAATGAACTGTAAAAGTCTATCTTTGGGGAAGCTGTTGCTTAGGGGACTCTTTATTAATCCTCCTTTATTTGTGGTTGTTAATTTTTAGGAAATTTAGATAATTAGCTAACAGAATTGCTATGTGCATGTTAAATTCACAGTGGAGCAGCCCCAGGACTCTGTGGCAGTCTATGCCCACTCAGGTTCCACAGTGACTGCCTATAATCCAGCATTGAAATTCCCAGCCCCCAGCAAAGCATTTCATGTATAGTAACCACTCAGCACACAGATATACAGAGTGAACGAGGCTGTGGTTAGCTGGAGCTCTTCTCTAGGTGATATGTGATGACAGACTGGTTAAACCTTGAAGTCCTGAAGTCAGACCAAAAACAGTTAGGAGTGTATCTTTTTTTTTTCTTTTTTTTTTTTTTGGTTTTTTTTTTGAGACAGAAGCTCGCTCTGTCACCCTGGCTGGAGTGCAGTGGCACGATCTGGGCTCACTGCAAGCTCCGCCTCCTGGGTTCAAGAGATTCTTGTGCCTCAGCCTCCCAAGTAGCTGGGATTACAGGCATACACTACCACGCCGCCTAATTTTTGTATTTTTAGTAGAAAGGGGATTTTGCCATGTTGTCCAAGGTGGTCTTGAATTCTTGGCCTCAAGTGATCCACCTGCCATGGCAACCCAAAGTGCTGGAATTACAGGCGTGAGCCACCGTGCCCGGCCAGGAGTGTATCTTGATTCGCTGTTGAAGTTAATTATGCTCACCTAGCTTCGTTCTTCTCACTGTCCTCCAAAGAGTGTGTGTATTTAGCTACTTTAGGTAACTGATTAGAATTATAGCTATTGCCTCTTGAACACCACACTAAGCTCTTCATATACATCATTACATTTAATCCTTCCAAACTCTATGCGGTGGGAACTACTATAGCATAGGTGAGGAAACTAAGGCTTAGGGAGATTAAGCGATTTGCTCAGGATCTCTCAAAGGGTGGCAGATCTAAGATTCAAACCCTGTATTGTGTGTACACAATGCTCATATTCTTAACCACTCATCTATAAACTAATAATTCGTCCATCTTTCTTATCATATGAACAAAGGGCCCGTCTCCAAAGAATACTTTCTTGAATGTATTTAGCTTCTTTTCAGATTAGAAATTCTCTACACTTTAGATTAACAATTGAGCTGTGAATTTTGATGTATGAATGCATATTAATTAAGAAAGGTTCAATCTTCTATAAGCCACAAAGTTTCAGGAAAAGCTTATTTTCCCTAGTCTACTGATGGCTAGTAAATCTTTTTCTTCTCTAATGACCAGTGTAGTTAGAAAATAAAAATTTATGAGTTCTCCCCATCCATACTGAAGTTGTGAGAACAGCACTTGGGGAGTGAGTCATTACTGCTTCTTCAGTGACAAGTGTTGCTGGAGAAAAGACAAATGCTTTGCCAACTGGCAGAGTTTCTGCTTTACTTTCTTTCAATAATCTGTTCTTAATGTTTTCAAGAGTAAAAAACAAAATAATGTGATACATATAAAGTAGTAGCAAATGGAGGAATGTTGCATATATTTAGTATAACTCAAGGGTTTTAAAAAATTATACACCAAAGCCAGGAATACAGTTAAAACTAGTTCTTATCATGCAATATGATCACATACAGAATAGTACTAGGGGGCAATATTTTGGAGATGAGATAATCATATTTTGATATCATACCTTCTCTGCAAATAAATAAACAATTAGATATTCTAATTAGAAAATTGACACCAACAAGAAATATCCAAGTTTAGGTCTAGCTGTTAGGTTACTGTTTACACTGAGAATGGAAGAAAAGATACTTTGTAATCTTTAAATTCATCTTTAATAGTGTTTTCCAAAGTAGTTCTAGTTTGATTAACACAGCATCCTACCCTCTATATAGCTTTTGAAATTCTATTTTAAATAAATAGATATCCATTGATGTCAAACCTACCTATAACTGTTTCTGTACTGGTAATATAACTTACAGTTTTTTTTGTTTTATATTTTGAGGGGTTATATAAATTAAGGATTAGGTCAGAAAGGAAAAATCTTTCTGGTTTTCCTGTCTTAGAAGAGCTTTGTAGAATGAGAGTCACACTTGTCTTTAGCCACTTACTTTTTTTTTTTTTTTTTTTTTTTTTTTTTTTTTTTTTTAGTTCTTTGAACAAATCTACTGGCTTTCTGCTTCAGAACCTTTGCATATACTCTTGCAGCTAAGAAATTATGTCCAAGTACTCCTGCCCATCTCTTAAAGTTTTACATGTTCAATCTCTTATAATTTTGGTAGACTCCGGCTTAATGTTTTCTCTTCTGAGTGGCTTACTGTGTTTACTTAGTCTAAAGTATGCTCTTTTCTTTTATCATTTCTGATTTTATCCACTATTTTCTTGACAATTTTTGTAATGATTTTTATTTTATCTTTATTTCTTTTTTTAGTGATCCATATGTTTGTACATATGTTGGGATATATATGATATTTTGTTACATGCATAGAATGTGTAATGATCAAGTGAAGGTATTGAGGGTATCCAGCACTTCAAATATTTATTATTCTTATGTGGTAGGAAATTTAAAATCCTTTCTTCTAGCTCTTTCAAAATATACATAACATTGTTGTTAACTATAATCACCCTAGTCTATCAAACATTAGAACTTACTCCTTTTATCTAACTATACGTTTGAGTCTGTTAACCAATGTCTTTTCCTCTCCCCCTTCCACCCACCCACCCTTCCTAGCCTCTGGTATCTATCATTCTACTCTATACCTCCATGAGATTGTCTTTTTTAGTTCTTAATATGAATGAGAACACTTGATATTTGTCTTTCTGTTTCTGGCTTATTTTACTTAACTTAATGACCCCTAGTTCCATCCATGTTGCTGCAAATGACATGGTTTTATTCTTTTTATAGCCAAATAGTATCCATTGTGTCTATATACCACATTTTCTTTATCCATTTGTTATCTGTTAATTAACACTTAGGTTGATTTCATATCTTTGCTATTGTGAATACTGCTGTAGTAAACATGGGGGTGCAGGCATCCCTTTGATATCTGATTTCCTCTCCTTTGGATAAATTCCAGGAGTGCTGGATCATATGGTATTTCTGTTTTTAGTTTTTTGAGAAATCTTCATATTGTTTTCTATAGTGGTTATACTAATTTACATTCCCACCACCAGTGTATAAGTTTCTTTTTTTTCTGAATCCTCACCAGCGTCTGTTATTTTTATCTTTTTATTAATAGCCATTCTAACAGGGATAAGATGATCCCTTACTATGGTTTTCATTTGCATTTCTCTGATGCTTAGTATGGATATTACACCCTTTTCTGACAAATAGTCTGCAAATATTTTCTCCAATTTAACAGGCTGTCTCTTCACTCTGCTGATTATTTCCTTTGCTGTGCAGAAACTTTGTGGTAATATAGTCCTATTTGTCTATTTTTGCTTTTGTTGCCTGTGCTTTTGAGGTGTTAGTAACAAAAACTTTGCTTAGACCAACGTTCTGAAATGTGTTTCTTATGTTTTCTTCTGGTAGTTTTAAAGTTTCAAGTTTTACGTTTAAGTCTTTATCCAAATTGAATTGATTTTTATGCATGGTGAGGGTAGGGGTCCAATTTCATTCTTCTGCACACAGTTTTCCCAGCATCGTTTACTGAAGAGGGTGTCCTTTCGCTGATGTATGCTCTTAGCACCTGGTCAAAAATCAGTTGGCTGTAAACATGTGGATTTATTTCTGGGTTCTCTATTGTGTTCCATTGGTCTGTGTCTGTTTTTATACCAAATACCATGCTGTTTGTGTTATTAAGCATTGTCATATTTTGAAGTCAGGTAGTGTGATGCCTCCAGCTTTGTTCTTTTTGCTCAGGATTGCTTTGGCTATTCTGGCTCTTGTTTTGTTTAATACAAATTTTAGGATTATGTTTTCTATTTACGTGAAAAATGACATGGGTACTTTGATAGGGATTACATTAGATCTGGAGATTGCTTCAGGACATTTTAACAATATTAAATTCTTCTGATCCAGGAACATGGAATGTCTTTCCATTTGTTTGTGTCCTCTTCAATTTCTTTCATTAGTGCTTTGTAGTTTTCCTTGTAGAGGTCTTTCACCTTCCTGGTTAAATTTATTTCTAGGTATTTCATATTCTTTATACCTATTGTATATGAGATTTTTATCTTGATTTATTCTTCAGCTAGTTTGTTAGTGTGTGTAGAAATGCTACTGATCTTTGTATGTCGATTTTGTATCCTGCAACTTTACTGAATTTATCAGATCTAAGAGTTTTTGTTGGAGTCTTTAGGTTGTTATAGATATGAGAATATGTCACTTGAAGAGGGAGACAGTTTGACTTTCTCTTTTCTAATTTAGATGACTTTCATTTTTTCTTTTGCCTGATTGCTCTGGCTAGGACTTCCAACTATGTTAAATAGGAGTGTTGAATATGGGCATCCTTGTCTTGTTCCAGATCGTAGAGAAAAGACTTTCAGCTTTTCTTCATCCAATATGATATTACCTGTGGGTTTGTCGTATCTGACCTTTATTATGTTGAGGTATGTTTCTTCTTTGCCTCTATTGTTGAGAAGTTTAATCATGAAGGGATGTTAAATTTTATTAATTTTTTTTCTGTGTCTATTGAACATGACCCTTGTTCTTCATTCTATATATGTGATATGTCATGTTTATTGATTTGCACATTGAACTGCCCTTGCATTCCTGGGATAAACCCCACATAATTGTGGTGTATTATCTTTTTGATGTGTTGTTGAGTTTTGTTTGCTAGTATTTTGTTAGTGTCTATGTTCATCAGGAACATTGGCCTATAGTTTTCTTTTTTGTTTCATTTTTACCTGGTTTTAGTATCAGGGTAATGCTAGCCTCATAGAACAACTTAAGGAGAATTTCCTCCCTTCGCTTTGTTTTGAAATTGTGTGAGATAAGTGATGTTTATTCTTTGTAAGTCTGGTAGAATTTGGCAGTGAAGCCAGTGAGTCCCAGATTTTTCTTTGTTGGGAGACTTTTTATTACTTATTCAATCCATTACCTACCATTGGTCTGTTCAGGGTTTCTGTTTCTTCCTGATTCAATCTTGGTAGGTTGTGTATATCCAGAGATATACACATTTCCTCCAGGTGTTCCAGTTTGTTAGTGAATAGTTGTTCATAATAGTTTCTGAAAATCTTTGTATTTCTGTGGCACCAGTTGTAATGTTTCCTTTATCATTTCTGATTTTGTTTATTAGGGCCTTCTCTCATTTTTTTTTGTTGGTCTAGCTAGTGCTTTATTAATTTTGTTTATCTGTTTCTTTTTTTGTTTCTTTTTGAGACAGGGTCTTGCTCTCATCCAGGCTGGAGTGCAGTGGTGGTGATCATAGCTCATTGCAACCTTGAAATCCTGGGCTCAAGTGGTCTTCTCACCTCAGACCCCAGAGTAGCTAGGACTACAGGTGTATGCTACCATACTTGTCTAATTTTTAAATTTTTTTGTAGAGACAGGGTCTCATTATGTTTCGCAGGCTGAGTTTGAATTCCTGGGCTCAAGAATCCTCTCCTCTCAGCCTCCCAAAATGCTAGGATTACAGGCATGAGCCATGGTGCTTGGCTTTCATTTATCTTTTCCAAAAACTAATTTTTGTTTTGTTGATTCTTTGTAGTTTTTAAGCCTTAATTTTGTTTATTTCTACTCTGATCTTTATTAATTTTATCCCTCTACTAATATTGGGTTAGTTTGTTCTTGCTTTTCTGTTTCTTTGAGGTTCATTGTTAAATTGTTCATTTGAAAACTTTTACACTTTGATGTAGGCATTTATTACTATAAATTCATCTCTAAACACTGCTTTTGCTTTATCCCATAGGTTTTGGTATGTTGTGTTTGAATTTTCATTTATTTCAAGAAATTTTCGAATTTCCGTCTTAATTTCTTCCTTGACCCAATGGTCATATTGTTAATTTTCATGTATTTGTACTCTTTCCAAAGATCCTCTTGTTATTTTTAGTTTTATTCCACTATGATCTGAGATACTCAATATGATTTTGATTTTCAAAATTTTTTTGAGACTTGTTCTATGTTCAAATACATGGTGTATCCTGGAGAATGTTCTATGTACTGATGAGAAAAATGTGTATTCTGTAGCAGTTGGATAAAATGTTTTGTAAATGCCTATAGGTCTCTTTTGTTTAATGTGAAGTTTAAATGCTATGTTTCTTGGCTAATTTTCTCTCTAGATGAGCTGTCTAATGCTGAGTGGGTGTTGAAGTTCCCAGCTACTATTGTATCAGAGTTTATCTTTCCCTTTATATCTAATAATATCAACTTTATATATCTTGGTGCTCCAATGTTGGGTGCATATGTTTAGGATTGTTATATCCTCTTACTGAATTGATCTCTTTATCATTATATAGTGATCTTCTTATATAAAAATTATTTTTATAATTTTGGACACAAAATCTGTTTTAACTCATATAGGTATAGGTATTCCTGCTCACTTTTCATTTCAGTTTGCTTGCCATCTGTTTTTCCATTGCTTTACTTTCAGTCTCTGTGTTTCTTTACAAGTGACATGAGTTTCTTGTAGGATCATGTGGTTTTAGCCATCCAGCTGATCTATATCTTTTTAGTCGAAACTTTAATTCATTTACACTCAAGGTAATTACTGACATGTAAGAACTTATTCTTTTCATTTTATTAATTGATTCAGGCTTTTAAAAATATATCTTTTGTTCTTTTATTTCTCTCATAGTTTATAATTGTGGTTTGGTGGTTTTCTGTAGTTAACATTTGAGACCTTCCTCTTCTTTAGTTATGTGTTTGTTCTACCAGTGGGTGTTATATACATTTGTGTGCTTACATAACAGTAGATCTCATCCTTTTGCTTTCAGATGTAGGACTCCCTTAAGTAGTTCTTGTGGGGCTAGTCTATTGGTAATGAATTCCCTATCTTGTAGGACTGGTCAAGTGGTAATGAATTCCCAGTTTTTGCTTCTCGAGGAAAGACTATTTCTCCTTCAGTTATGAGGAATAGCTCTGGTGTGTATATAGTATCCTTGACTGGCAGTGTTTTATCTTTCAGCACTTTGGATATATCATCCTACTCTCTTCTGGCTTGTAAGGTTTATGCTGTTATTCTGATGGAGGTTTGCTTATAAGTGTTTAGTTGCTTTTTTCTCACTGTTTTTAGAATTATCTCATTGTCTTTGACTTTTCACAGTTTGACTATAATGTGCTGTGGAGAAGACTTTTTGAATTGTGTCTATTTGGGGATAACTGAGCTTCTCATATTTGGATGTTTAATCTTTTGCTAGACTTTGAAAGTTTTTAGCTATTATTTAGTTAAGAAGGTTTTCTCTCCCTTTCATTTTTTTTTTTGCATCTGGGACACCAAAATTCCAATATTTGCTCACTTTTGGTGTTTCATAAGTCACATAGACATCATTTATTCTTTTGAATTCTTTTTTCTTTACTTTCATCTGACTGAATTATTTTAAAAGACTCATCTTCACGTTCTGAGGTTCTTTCCTACTGTTTTGTTTATTCTATTGTGAAATATTTCAAATGAATTTTGTTTTTTCTTCAGTAAATTCTTCAGTTCCAGATTTTCTATATGGTTCTTTAAAAAAATATTAATCATTTTAGTAAATTTCTCATTCATATCTTGAATTGTTTTTCTGATTTCTTTGTATTGTTTATCTATATTCCCTTGTATCTGTGACTGTGAGCTTGGATCATGTGGCAAGCCTCTGTCCTACCATAGTCAGGCTAAAATTAGTTATTTGTATCCCGAGGACACATATTATATAGTATATGTACATGCCATAGTATATGTACATGCTAATTTAGTTATTACAATTAAGTGATTATATGTTCCAGATACTTTGCAAGCACAATCTCTGAGGTATATTATTGTATCCATTATTTTAGTGGGAAAATGGAAAATTTAACTGGTAAAAAGAACATTCTCACTAAGGTATACTGGGAGATGAACCTAGGTGTTTTAACTCCAAAATCTTGCTTGTGATAAAACACATTGTTTCCAACTCAAAAGACTATAAAGATGGAACTGCAGCAGATTAAATAGGGGCTTCAGACAAAAAAATTGAGACAAACGTAGAATTTTAACTTTTTTCCTTATTAGACCAATATCCAGGATGTCCCTCTCACTCGCTGCTGTATATTCTGAAAGATCTGGATATTTGGAAAAGCAATTACTTTATTTTTCTTTTGTGCCAATAAGTGTTTCCTCACTTAGGTTCTCTTGTTATACACTTTGTAGAAGACTATATACTCTTTTACATTACTAAGATAAAGCCACTTACACTGTCATTTAGGTATGTTTGTTGTATCTTCCTTTAGTAATAATATTAGCCTATCTTCTCTCTCCCTCTCTCTCTCTGTCTTTCTTTCTGTGTTACATAGATTTCTCTATCATTTTACTTCCCAATTTATTTGTGAGGGAGAGATTTTCCTTTTTTTTTCTATTTTTCTCTTCATTGTGAGTTCTTTATGAAAACAATATTTAGAATGAAAGTCATCAATAGTGTTCAAAGTTGGGAAACTATAACATCAATGAAATACTGTTCTTCAATTTGGCAAAATAAAAAGAATTGAAAATTGGTAATGTGGGCATACCTCCTTTTATTGCACTTTGCTTCGTTGTGCTTCATATATATTTCACTTTTTAAAAATTGAAGGTTTGTGGCAACCCTGTGTTCAGTGTTTATTGGTGCCATATTTTTCAACAGCATGTGCTCTCTTCATGTCTTTGTGTCACATTTTGGTAATCCTTTCAATATTTCCAACCTCATTGTTATTATGTACATTATGGTGATCTGTGTTCAGTGATCTTTGATGTTAATATCATTATTGTTTTGGGCCAGCACAAAGTGCAGCCATATGATAGCAAACTTAATGATAAATATTATGTGTGTTCTGACTGCTCCACTGACCAGCAATTCCCAAGTCTTTTTCCCTCTCCTCAGGTCTCTCTATTCTCTGAGACCCAACAATATTGAAATTAGGCTAAAAGCCCTACAGTGGCCTCTAACTGTTCAAGTGAAATGAAGAGTCACATGTATCTCATTTTAAATTCAAATCTAGAAATGATTAGGCTTAGTGAAGAAGACAGGATGTAAGATGAGATAGGCTGAAAGTGCAGTGTCTTGCACCAAACAGCCAATTTGAGAATGCAAAAGAAAATTTCCTTCAGGAAATTAAAAGTGCTACTCTAGTGAATAGTGAATCATAAGAAAGCAAAACAACCTAATTGCTGATATGAAGAAAGTTTGAGTGGTTTGGATAGATGAAACCAGACACAACATTCCATTAAACCAAAGCCTAATCCAGAGCAAGGCCCTCCCTCTTCATTTCTATGAAGGCTGAGAGAGGTGAGGAAGCTGCAGAAGAAAAGTTTGAAGCCAGCAGAGGGTTAGTTTGTAGGCTCAAAAAGCTATCTTCATAACATAAAAGTGCAAGGTGAAACAACAAGTGCTAATGTAGAAGCTGCAGCAAGTTATCCTGAAGATCAAGTTAAGATTATTGATGAAAATGGCTATACTGATCAACAGATTTTCAATGTGAATAAAACAGCCATCTATTGGAAGACAATACCATCTAGAACTTTGATAGCCAAGGAGGAGAAGCTTCACAGGACAGACTGACTCTCTTGTTAGAATCTAATGACTTTAACTTGAAGCAAATGCTCAATTATTATTTGGAAAATCATAGGACCCTTAAGAATTACGCGAATTCTACCCTTCCCATGCTTTATAAATGGAACAACAAAGCCTGGATGACAGCACATCTGTTTACAGCATGGTTTACTAAATATTTTAAGTCCACTGCTGGAACCTACTTCTCAGAAAAAAAAAAAAAGATTTCTTTAAAAATATTACTGCTCATTTACAATTAACCTGGTCAACCAAGATCTCTGATGGAGATACACAAGGGTATCAATATTTGCATGCCTCCTAACACAACATCTATTCTGCAGCTCATGAATCAAGAAATAATTTTAACTTTCTCCTCTTTTTTTTTTTTTTTTTTTGAAACAGGGTCTCACTTTATCATGTAGACTGGAATGCAGTGTGTGATCTTAGCTCACTGCAGCCTTGACTGCCTGGGCTCAAGTGATCCTCCTGCCTCAGTTCCCAAGTAGCTGGGATTACAGGCATAAACCACCATGCCTGGCTAATTGTTTTGGTCTTGTTTTGTAGAGAGGGGATTTTGGGTTTCCCCATGTTGCTCAGGCTGGTCTCTATCTCCTGCTGAGCTCAAACAATCTGCATGCCTTGACCTTCCAAAATGCTGGGATTACAAGTGTGAGCCGCTGCACCCAGCCTAATTTGAGCTTTCAAGTCTTATTATTGTAGAAGTACATTTTGTAAAGCTATAGCTACCATAGATAGTGATTCTTCTGGTGGCTTTGGGCAAAGTAAATTAAAAACCTTTTGGAAAGGATTTGCTATTCTGCATGCCATTATGAACATTTGTGATTTATTGAAGGAGGACAAAATATCAACATTAACAGGAGTTTGGAAGTCGATTTAAACCCTTCTGGGTAACTCAAGGGGTTCAAGACTTCAGTGGAGGAAGTGACTTCCATGTGGTGGAAATACAAGAGAAATAGAATTACAAGTGAAGCCTGAAGATGAGACTGAATTGCTGCCATCTCATGATAATACTTGAATGGATAAGAAGTTGCTTCCTATGGATGAGCAAATGGTTTCTTGAGATGAAATCTACTCCTGGTGAAGATGCTGTGAACATTGTTAAAATGGAAACAAAGAATTTAGAATATTACAAAATCTTAGTAAATAAAGTGGCGGCAGGGTTTAAGAGGATCAAGTCCAATTTTGAAAGAAGGTCTACCGTGGATCAAATGCTATCAAACAGCGTTGCATACAGCAGAGAAATCTTTTATGAAAGATTGTTGTTGTCTTATTTTAAGAAATTGCCACAGCCACTCCAACCTTCAGCAACTACCACCCTGATCTGTCAGCAGCCATCAACATTGAGAGAAGACCCCTTATAAACAAAAAGATTATGACTTTCTGAAGGCTAAGGAGATAGTTAACATTTTTTAGCAATAAAATATTTTTAAATAAAAATATGTGCATTCTATAAAGACACAACAGTACTGCACATTTAATAGACTATAGTATAGTGTAAACATAACTTTATACGCAATGGGAAACAAAAAATTCATGTGACTGTTTATATTTGCTTTATTGCAGCAGTCTGGAACTAAACTCATGGTATCTTTGAGGTATGCCTGTATTCAGTGTTGGCACTGGCAAAAGTGCAGTAAAACAGGCATTCACATACTAGTAGAAGTGTAACTCATACAATTTGTCTTAAAAGCAAATCACAATTTTTATCAAGAACTTTAAATTTGTAAAAATTCTTACCTCATCAATTTTACCCAAATAAATTTATGTTAAACAACCATATATATGTACACTGATTTTTAAGCAAGAATATTAATTATAGCATTATTTTACTGAACATTTTAAATAATGAACATCTGGCAATCCAGAAAGAATAAAGTAAAATACAACATGGCTATCAGGAGATTTCTTAATACACACATTAAATTTATATTTCTCAGAAATAGTGGTATGGGAAATGATTCACGTTATAAGGTTGACTGAAAAAAACCAAGATACTAAATAAATGAAATATGCTTTTATATATGACAGCATATTAATCAGATTCAGTAATGATATCTGCTCTAACAAACAACTCTTAAATTTCAATCTTCATTGCTTAACACAATAAAGGCTTATTTTTTCCCATGACATCATCTAATGCAGGGTGGTCGTGGTTATTAATTTCTCTGTAACTCTGACAAGCTCAGTATAGTGCTTCCAGATTGCTCTGGGGTCATGCAGCTAGCAGTTGAGGCAGGAAGAAAAATAGCATAGACAGGGCAGGCTCTGTCTCAACTGCCTTGGTGCATAAATGATGCATCACTTTTGCTCACAATCATTGTCAAAAGCTAGGCACTTGTTCCCTTTTCCCTTAAATGCAAGAGTCTGGACAATCTGGTTTTGTGAGCCATGGAGCATCTCTGCTGTACCCACTGGAAGAAAATACACAAAATTATTAACATCTCTAGTGATATTTTTCATGAGTTTGTTTTCAACTTCATGCTATTATTTTTCTGAATTTTCTAAAATAAATGTAAATTAAGTTCGTAATGAGACCAAAACTATAAAAATTAAAAACGTGTAGTACTTTGTGCAGGTCAGCTGCTTATCCTCCCTCAGGAGGTGCAGACAGCTTGGGGCACTCACTATAGTGTACATTTCAATATGATCTTATATCGTAACAGGTTCCTTAGATGCTTGCCAAAGTGATAGAAAATACACTGAGCACAGCATGAGGAGCACCTTTCTCTATGCATGGGTGATTGGGATATAATATTTATCAATGCTGATTACTTGGATTGCTTTGGCTGATCTGGCTAGCCTGGAGGGTTTTTCCATTCTTCCCTCACTGCTGCATATGTTTTCTTTCTCAAACCTGTCCTCTGTCAAAGAGAACAACGTTTTCTACTAGCAGAAGGGGGAAAGCAACAAAGCAAAAGCTCTGTCTTTTCAAAAAAGCTAAAAAATAGCACTTTTGTTACCAAGTTTGAACATGAAGATAGATGTAAAACTACTTGAACATGAAGATAGATGTAAGTTGGATATTCATCTTATGCAATGTAGATGAAATCTAATTGATGATTTAATAAGAAGTAACATAGATAGCTTTGTGCAGGCATGCAGCGTGTTCACTGCCTTTTGAAAGATCATGCAGTGTGAATGAAAGAAGAAATAAGTGCTGTGAGAAAACTGTGATTTCTCTTATCCTACAAACTTGGTTCCACATTTTACCTCTGACCTCTGGTTTGGACAATGAATAGTAGAGATATATCCACTGCTCAGGTCCTTTTCAATGCCCACCATTGGCTTCAAAGTTCAAGCCTTTCATTTTCTTGCCCTGTACATATTTTTGGATTCACTGCATGCCACTTTCTTGCACTTGTCCTGTTAAAGAGTCCACCATGGCTATTTAATATTTAAAGGTTGGGATCATTTTGCAGGTTTTAGTTTAAAGGTAACCATAGCACACACACACACATACATTATTAATAGCAGAGGCGCACTGTAAGTCCTTGGGCATCTTCTTTCCTTTCTATGTTAGTTTCACAGGAGTGCTGCCATCACTAGAATTGGCTCTGATATTGCCATCTTGCAAGTGGACTAGTGCAATAACAACGGATCCAGAATGCTATAAGCTGTTCATGTGGGTGGAGGTGACCATGCTGAAAAGGGAGATGAAGCCAGAAAGTGACAGACCACGGAAAGTCCGGTTTCGGATCGCGTCCTCTCACAGTGGGCGAGTTCTGAAGGAAGTGTATGAAGATGGGCAACCGTCAGGCTCTCTGGATTCTGAATGTGCCAGTATCTGTGGGATAGATGGATTAAGTGATTCTGATGGACAGCAGAATGGGCACATAGAATCAGAAGGTGATGAGAATGAGAATGACCAGGATAGCTTGCTTGTGTTAGCAAGGGCTGCCAGTGAGAAGGGTTTTGGTACAAGAAGAGTCAACATTTTAAGCAAAAATGGCACAGTCAGAGGCGTCAAATACAAAGTGAGTGCTGGCCAGGCTCTATTTAACAATTTGACCAAAGTATTACAGGTAAGTCATTGCTGTTTCCTTCTCTTGCTCTTTGTTCCTAACTCACCATCTAAACACCTCTCATTTCTCTAGCTAAAGCAATCCTTTCTTATTTGCAACTCCTACATGCTTCAAGAGACACTCTTCCACCTAAGATACTGCACTAACAGCTGTCAATTAAAAATAGGATCATTACGCTTGGGGAAATAGACTGACTTCTCAAGGCCAAATTTCTAACATGTATGTGGTCTTTTCTTCCAGTGTGTGAGGACTAAAATAATATGTCTACTTCTTTGCTGAGGAAAAAGAAAAACGATGCTGTTCAAAGCATTTGAGCAAAGATTAAAAGTTAACTTCTGGTTTATTATCCTTGAAATACCAGTGAGACATTTATCATTACTCGTGTAGATATTAACACCAGAAAAGGTTGAGTGCATGCATTCAACGAGGTTGGGCTCAACTGGAATGTTGTGCAGCAATAAAGACTTACTTTGACTTCCTCACATTCCTGAGGAGGTTGCAGGCTTCATCCAATATCAATTTCTCTATTAAGTTGCCCATAAAATTCTAGGATGATGCTTGGAAAATTACTCCTCTATAAATGTACAAACTGAGATCCAGATTTTATAGTTAATAATTAGCCTTTAAATGTGATAGATTCTGCAGAGTAATATAGAAATATATTATTCAGGTATTGGGGCTTTTGACAATGATCTAATGTTAACAAGTTTTTGAAAGCATTGGTAAAGTGATTTGTTTTATATTAAAAACAGATGTCGTTATGTCAGGAATGGAATTCATGATTGCTATCATTAAGGTAGTCGATGTTTTTCATTGTAATTCTTTTTTATATTATTCTCAATTTTTAAATAAAATGGTCTCATGATGATTTAATGTCTCTATATTATATAAGAATGTGTGAGTGGTGAAGAGAGGATTTCAGTGAAAGTACTTAAATATTTTTTATTTCAAAGAAAGTTTTTGAAAATATCACATCGGGAGGATTTAAAAAATTAGTTTTAGTTAAAGGATAAAAGCAGTGGAGAGCAAAGTTTCTTTTAATATATGGCACTTACTGGTAAAAAATTTTACATATTGAGGTGAGGTTGGAGACTGAAAATCAGAAACTGATGATTATGTTCTATTAGGTTGGAAACAATCTAGTATCAGTTTCTAGAGATGTGATTATTAGGTTATGATAATCTTAGTGGCCACTGAGTTTCACCAAATGCAGAAATTTTTATTTCTAAGGAGTAGACCAAGATTTTTTGCAACAATTAAGTTTGCATTCATTCAAAAGTTTGCATTATTCAAAAATAAAATGTTTGCATTCATTATGATTAACTTAGTCTGCCATTATTTGAATTGCCTTATGATTTGGAGGGTTGTTTACAAAATTAAAATTTTAGTACTTTGATTTGCATCTGTTTATTCAAATCTCCCCCCAAATTTATTGTTTATGAGTATCTTAAGTCTTTAAAACCTCAAAGAGAAAACTTTCTTCTCCCTGTGTTTTATGCTGACAGTGCTTTAAACTCACAAAAAAATAAGTAGAAGAAATTCCAAAATCAAAATGTTAACACTAGATTAGTTTACAATATTTACTTGCATATTTTTCTATGCATAGTTCCATAGCCCCATTTTGAGAAAAAGCAATAAAACTGCCTTTTCTAATAATTTAGCCCCATTCCATGTATTCTCTGTTTTAGAGCAATAAAGAGCAATAAAGATTATTAGCAGAGGTCCTTCAGGGTCTTTGGTACTTCATCAGATCTGTCCCTCCCAATTGCCCACCAATCTGGTCCTTTCTTTAAAATGTTGGCAAAGTCATCAGCCTATTGTAGGTATTCACAAATTTTGGTCATTAACTTTAGTTTCATTGTCATCAGCAGCATTTTCATTGTGTGAATGTTCTCTGGTATCTCCAGGACAAAACATAAGTTAAAGGAGCAACTAACTACATTTGGATCAGGGCTGCCAGTTGCATTATTGCCCAAGGAGCTCCATTGCCCATTGTCTGCATGAATGGCACCCCTTAAAGTTGTGCAATACACCCCACTCAACATTATGTAGAGATCTGATTTGGATACTTGCCACATTTTTAAAGGGATATTTATGTCATTTGGGGTAATTTACATCTTAGCCTTATGTCTTAGGATGATAGTGTGTGTAATTCCCATAGACATCCCACAGAGAAGCCCCAGGGACTAGAAGCAGAGGTTATTATTCAGTTACTCCTATATATGCCCTCTACCAGATATGACTTTTCCCCCTATATATTTTCCATATCCCTTGCAAAGTAAGCAGTAAACTTGACTGGATGTAACTTAGTAATCTCCCTCAGGGAGGAAAAAGTGAGCAGTCGGTATCTTGGATATTTGATTAAGGTTTCAATGCACAGCCAATCTTATTGAAGCAAGGAACTGTGATTGAAGAAACAGTGAGGCTTTTCTTTTTGTTTTAAGTTTTAAAACCTTAAAGCACTTAACCTTAAATGTGAAAGAAAGCCCTAAATATAAATAAAATATTTCAAAGACCCTGTCAATCACTTGCCTCTTCTGCATTAGTTTCCCACTCTTTTATCCCTGTCTCATAAAACATTGGCATATGTCCCGCAAAAATTTCAACTGCACAGAAAAGTCATTGCAATTTTGCCTTAAAATATTTTACTTCGTGGCAGCACTTACTTAGAAAGTTGTCTGTTAAAGAAAAATCAGAATGAATTTCCATTTTATTTGTCAATTAGTTTACCTTATATAATTCTGGGTATTTGAGGATGTGCAATATTAATCAAGGTTGTTAAAGGTAGTGATGAACCAGGAGGCAAAAAGCAGAAGGCCACCTGGCTGCTCAGGTGGGCGTTGTAGAGGGTGGTTAATGGTGAAGCAAAATGTCTCTAGCTGTTCTAGATTATGGTGCTTCAGCTCCAGGTGGCTGAATTTGCCAACTCTCCCAGAGATAACAAGAATACAGAGCTCGAGAGAGGCCAATTTGGAAATCTGAAAACCTAGAATGTAGGCATGACTGTGGCTGGAAATAGGCATTTACTAGAAATTCTTTAGGTTATTCTTACATGCACTGAAGTTTGAGAATCATTGACCTAGAGAGTAAAAGGAAATTCATCCAGTTCCTATGGGTAAATAAAAATATTAACATTCCTTATCTCTTCAATATTTAATAAAGAAAATGAATGAGATATGCAATGATTTCTTATTCATTCTTTTGATCAGGTTAGATTATCAAAAAGATTTTTCTGAGCCAAAGATGAATAAAGGTTATCCCGACAGCCACGTTGCCCATGAATATTCAAATTTATCAGTTCATTTGAGAACAGGTCCAGAAATCTTACTAATACACTCTGATGTAGTTGTTCTCTCTTTAATACTCTTTAAGAAATTCTGCTCTTAGAATATGTCTATCTAGATACATAAGTTTATTCCTCATTACTGGAAAATTTTAAAAAATGTTTACTTTCTTTAAAAATTAGCCATTGTTTCTTAGTGCTAAACAAATTGCAAAATCACCATATAGCTCATACCTCTCAGTACATAATTGACATGATTAGATTTGAGATATACTTTGCTCTTAGCAGCAAAATATTTTCAGATTCTCTTAGAGTGGGTCAGTGATGCAGATAATTAAGGCTGCTTATTTTTGCTAATTTATTCTTATGAGATTATATTTCAGACAGCGATTTTTTTCTTGACCTTATCCTCAAACTGTGTGAGTATACATGTTAGAATATTCTACTGTAAGTTCCATAATTTTTAATTCCTTTTCCTTCTCCAAATTTAAAATTCCTGTTTTAGAGATAAATAGGTGCAAAGAAGGAAAATAATTACAGCACATACTATAATTTGGCATTTCCTTTCTAATAACTCAAATTAAACATATAACCCCGTATATGCATGTATATGCATATTTCTGGTTAGTGTGATTGTATTTATAAGCATTCTAATATTTCAAGATAAATGAAATAAAAATAGTATGTTTGTGGCAAAACCTGAGGACTCACTCTGAGAGATTTTGGAAATATTTTGCTGCTGAGAACAAAGTAGATCTCAAATCTAATGATGTCAACTGGGTACTGAGAGGTATGAGCTATACGGTGATTTGTAATTTGTTTAGCATGAAGTAACAATGGCTAATCTTTAAAGAAAGTAAATAATTTTCCAAAATTTTCAGTAATGAGGAATAAAATGTTATTCTGCATTTTACACAGGCATGTCACATATATTATTTTAATTAATTGTACCCCAAAATTTGTAAAGTGAGCAGAATAATAATAATAATAATTATTATTATTTTATTTTAGATAGCTCAGTGTCAGAGAAATCCAGTCTCTGGCCCAAAGCTAGTAATGCAATAACTCTTACTTTTGCTGTTTTGGCTTTCACAGTTTTCAAAAGTGTTATACTGTATGCAAAAACTCCAACTTTAAGTTTTGAAATGTCATGATAACAAACATGAAGACTAAATATATCATGTAATAAGACTAAACATATCCTATTATTATATAATCTGGGCTTTTGAATTTTCAACATTTGGTTAGTAGGTTTTACAATTTATTGTTTATTGAACTTTTGATCTTCATTTAGAAAAGGTTTTTTTTTCTGCAGTTAAATAGCTGCAATTCAGCTTTGACTTGTATTTTAAAAAGGTTTACATCATTTCTATAACATCATTTGATTAAAGTGTCATGAGACTGCAAGGATTGACACTGGAAGAGGATGACTTGTTTACCTCAAGTATATTGGTGCTTAGAGTGGTTCACTATCTCAGGATGCGTAGTGTTAACAGACCTTTCTAGCAGTATTTATTATCCATCTCTGGTTCACTGAATCAAACTCTGATAATAGAATAATAGTTCAGTAAAAACTAGGTGATATTCTTGATGACTCCTTAGTCCCACTGGTTTATTTGGACCACTCTGGAAAAATAATTAGCATTAAGTACTTATTAAGTATTAGACACTGTTGACATTATTTATGTGCATTGATATTTATTCCCCACAGCAACCCTGTGAGGTGTATTACTATTAATCAATTAATTATCAATTATGATCTGAGCTTTTTCTCTGTGTCAGAAACATTAATTTATAGGATTTAAAATGTCATGTATCCCAAGAAATTCTTATGTAGTGTTCTGTCAAGACTATCACGTATTAATGGAAATATTATCTTTTTAGATATTAGTAAGTAGGTAAAGAAGCTCTAGGATTTTTGATACAATCCAAATGATGTGAGAAGCTACACTAACAGGTTAAGTGACTTAAAAAGCACGAAAGAAAAAGCAGCAAAGATGAGTTGGTACTACTAATACTTATGTACAATTAAAGAATTTTAAGCTGATAGAACTTAGAGTCCTGTGACCACCCTGCACATACCATCCTTGGCTCTTCTTGCTTGTGGTATTAGCAACATACTGAGTAAGACTTCAATAAATGCTCTTTCTTTGAGTTAATGAATTAAGTGGACCCTCTTAGTGGTTATTTCCCTCTTCTACATCTCTTTTGGATTTGGAGATTTCCAATATTGGACAGGACTAGAGTTTGCATGGTGAAGTGTTGGCTTACTTCATTCCATTCTTTCTTTTGATCATTTTCAATCATTCATTAATTACTATTTATTACATATCTACCATGAAACAAAAAATATGTCAGATAATGTGAGGACTAACACCCAATTCCTGCCTTCATGGACTATCCAGCAGTGTGTTGTGAATGATTGTGTAAAGCAATTCCTGGAGGAACTCAGATAAAAAAGATTTTGTTTTCATTACCAGAAAATTCTCTCTTTCTGCTTTCTTGTCGGCCTACCAGCCTCTATGCATTCTTTAGGCCAATGCTTATATTTTTCTCCTTTTGGTCTTTCTCTTATTAGACCAGCATTTTATTTTGGATCTTTTTCTTTAGCTTGTTCTTGCTTTCTTTCTAGTTGAGTTTTGTCTCAAGGACAACAACTGAAGGCTCATCTGTATAATGACTCTTATCTTGATCCTACAAGTCTCTAGAAGTGAATAACAGTGACTCTGACCATAAGCACTGACTTATGTTCTACTCATCATGTTAAAACTTTCCTTCTAAAGTTAGTTCAATTAATATCTAAGTTGGAAAATCACATTTTTTCCCTGGTTCATCAGAATCCTTGTATCATGACATTTTAATTTGTGGAACTTTGGTAATTACCTGAGCTTAATCCTATGAATCTGTCTGAATTCTGACTTTAGAACAACCTGCTGAGCAAAGTCACAGATTCTGCAATATAACTTGAAACTGCTTAATGAACGCTTATGGGTGGCCCACGATTACCACATAATTAGGGAATTAGCACCTGATGTTTCTAAAACTTAAGAACACCATTTAACAGCGAGCAAGGCAAACATTCTTTTGGTGGCTTGCTCGCGCTGGCAGCTATTGCCCATGCTGATATTTTCTCTGAGACCCAGTATTTTAAATTTTGTATAAAAGTAATATAAACATGTAATAGTCTATATAAACTGACACAGCATATAAATGTATCAGTCCTTCAATAATTATCACCTGGAAGGGATTTACGAAATTATAAACAGAATAAGATGTCGTGCAGAAATTTTCAGCTAAGGACATTTTGTTTATGTGTACAAATCTACTCAACTAAGATTTGAGAACTCTTTGCTCAATTTTATTTTTCTAATAATTCATTATCTCATTTAATTGCTGATAAATTATGCCTTAGAACATTGCATCAGGAGTGAAGTAATAGACCCTTTTACATAGCAAATAAAGTAAATAATAGGAGTATTGCTTACTTTTTGATTCTTAAATAACAAAGTTAAGTTGTGAAAGAATTAGTTGCTTCTTTTGTATTTTTATGTAATTAATTACATGAAATTTAAGCTCCTTTTTATTTGAAAACTCTGTGTAAGCTTGACTAGTCCAAAAGAGGGTAGAGTAGTGAAACCCAAAGGTGTTGATTTGTTAGAGATAGATTTTGTCAGAAGAGAAGGCTCTGGGGAATTGTTATTACAGGTCAGTGGAAAGAGAATAGGGAAACTTAGAGTACCAAATGGGTGGAGACTAACGAGGGTCATCTTAGTTTAAAAGGGGACAAGAGCTGGGTGGTCTGTGACTTCAGGAACTTGTGCGGGGCCTAGGGATTGAGGGCAGGGTCTAGAGCAGGGTCAGCAGGGAGAGGCTACTAGGTAACTCTGCTCATGAGGGTCCCAGAACTAACCCATGCCACAGTGCAACTGTTCTTATTTGTGTATCACCTTTGGTGAGGAGCCAGGTTCACATGCCCTCTCATGTGTATCTTCCTTTAACATCTGTCAAATGCACAATGCTTGTGGAGCATCTGGCCGAAGGGTTGCCCTCCAATGTTCCAAGATTCTGTGACTTAACAGAATCTTGTACTGGGCTTAACACCTAGGTGATGGGATGATTTGTGCAGCAAACCACCATGGCACATATTTACCTATGCAGCAAACCTGCACATCCTGCACATGTACCCCTGAACTAAAATAAAAGTTGAAGAAAAATAAAGAGTGACTCTAATACATTATTCCTGTAGTGCCAGAAACTTTGCTTAGAAAAGGAGTCATTTGTACCCAAGGGGTCATCTTAATTCCTATGGTCTAATGGAAATAACTATGATCTCAGAGAAGCGTGTAGCTTGTTGTCAGAGCATAAACATTATTGAATCAATTGAATCAATAATCCAGCTCTGGGCTTCTAGAACTCAGGAGGCTTCATGTAAAACCCAGAGGCTACAACTGGAGCCCGAAGGCTGAAGATTGCCTCTCTCAGTGCCTGGTGCTTTAAATAGCAGGCCTTATAATACAGTTATACAATGTTTTATTTAAAATAATATTAGAAAATCTACTACAAAGATGACACAAATAAACCAATAGTCCTTACTAAGGATGCTGCCTCTTTCTAACTACACAGAAAACCAAATAATAAAATTTTGGGCCACACCTTTGTAGATTTTCTTAATCACAACTTTCAGGGCTCTTCCTCTAATTATGGAATTTCCCTTTTCATACATTTATAAATGCCCCTTCCCATTTTTCCATTTTATTTTTTCTTTTTCCTAAATTTGTGCTTGCTTCAGCATTTTCCAAGGCCATTGTTTCCTGCTTCAGCTACTCAATTACAAGCTGATTTTTTTCTGGGAATATTTTTTATATTTCCATGAAGAATTTCTGGAGATGAAATTGTACACGCCCCTCCCAAAACGCATTGGTGCTGAGAGCTTATGAGAACTGAAGCAGACCCAAAGCCTATGTTGGACATTAAGTAGCTGCCTGCCCATCCTGCATAAGAGTCTTTTCCTCTCTCCTTCCCTCCTTTCTGCTGGAGGTTTAAATGTGATACGCAACCAACTACTTCAGGGAACATCATTCACCTTAATGTTTCTAAAGCAGATTAAAAGTGGCTCTTGGATGCTCCATGTAGGAATGGACAGGGAGTTCTGTACTAGTCATCACTCAGGATTCTTTCCCCACACGTTGTGATCAGCAAGATACATGGGTTCACAAGGGGCCAGAATGTCTAGAGATGATTTTGGTCCATGGATCCTGGTGTCCATCTACATTGCTGCTCCTTCAGTCCATGTGCTACACTGATGCTGCAGGCAGCACCCAAAGCCCTTCACATAAGATGCCCAACTTTTGCTCTTTCCAGCTTTTGGGACTACTTAATTTCATTGCCTTTATGTCTAGACTCTTGAAAACATTCTTCTATCTATTATTCTTAGGAGCAAGAGAAGAACTAAGTTCTAGAAATCAAAGCCCACCTTTTCTTTGTGAGAGAAAGAAGATAAAAATACCTTATTCCCCAGTAGTGTCTTAAATAATTACTGTGCTTGCTTTCCCTCCATTTATACAGAAGAGCACTATTCTCTTGAGAGAGATGACATGGTTTCAGATGCAGTCTAACTTTTCCTAGTTGTGTAATGTGGGCAAATGTACTTAACTTCTATAAATCCTAGTTTCTTTATTGGTCAAATGGGGATAACGGTTGTGACTATTTCTATGAAATAAATGAGTTATTGTATATAAAACATATTTCTCGATGCCTGGTACCTTATAAATACTCAATAAATACTGTTATTTTTATTGTCCTTCCTCAAACAAATTGTGAATCAAGTACTACTAAGTATTCTGCTAGTCAATGAGGGTGCAAAGATGAATAAAGCATGATTTCTGTCCTCAGAGAATCTAATTCTTGCTTATGAGATACACAAACACATTGTTACTGTAACATATGGCAAGAACTCAAAAGCTTATTAGGGAACAGAGATGGGATATCTGACCCAATTCTATAAATTTTATAGATATTCTGTTCCTCTCAGATACCATTCTTTAAAATAAGGCTGAGTGGGAAGTCCTGGGCCACTCCGTAAAAGGCATCTTGGTACCACAAGATTTTTTGGCAGAAATCACTTCACTTTGAAAAATCTCAGCTGCCGCCTCCAAATTTGGCTCTACCCCTGCAACAAACCTGTTGTCTTGAGGCCAGTTCCTCTCTTGGAGATCCTGTCTTGGCTTTGGCCCCTACCTAGGTCTTTGCCTTGGATTCCCTAATATTAACTACCGTGTCTACTTGGCCAAATGTTTGCCAGCCTGGCTCTGCTGCAGTTGGCTCTATACCTGTGAACTCAGCCAACCACCCACATGCCTTGTGTCTGAGTATTTCTTGGTAACACCTGTCATCCTGAAAGCCTTGCTTTCGCCTTCTGTGTAGAGACAGAATCAATCTCTTCTTTAGTAATAGCCTGGATTGATTTTTAATACCTTTCACACCAATGCAAGGAATAATTTGTATCTCTATGGAATATCTTCTGCTATGAGCCACACGGTGGACTGCTAGACATGGCTGAAAATGTGCAGACATGTATTACATCATTTAGGATATTCAAAATAGGCTGTTACTGAGGTCCTTTCGTGGCTTTATATATGATAAAGGACCCAGACGTTTCCTGTTGTTCTGCCTGGCCATTCTTGGCTTGTTGGTTGATGTCCTCTCAAAGATTCAAAATGGATGCCATAGCTTACAGCCAGACCAGTGTCAAAACTGAAAGGGAGTGTGGCAAAAGAAAACATTCCTTATAGGCATGATTCTTTTATCAGAAAGAGAAAGAAAATTCCAGAAAATTACCGATGCATTCTCTTACATTTAGTGTCTTACGTTTCATGTGACCACTCCTTGTCATCGTAAGAGGGCAGGAATGTATCTGGCATTGCTTGTTTGATAGAAGATAGCATGGGAGGATGGGGTTGGAAATAGCTGGTGAACAAACAAGCAAGAGTGCCTGCCACACCATTATCCAGGAACTTTGCTATGATGTTAATTTTTATTGTATGTAATTTGGCTCACATTGGGTCATGCTTCTTGAATGACAAAAGCATTTTATAGTAATCTTATTTCATAAACTGTGTACATTTTCTTTGCCTGTCCTTGAGGATTTTAATCTTTCTATTTTTTTAAATCCATATTTTCTCAAGTCCACAGCTTTTCACCTGTTGGGTTTACTTGTTCTGACACAACAACTTTGGAAACCTCAAAAGACAATAGGGCTGGTGAACAGTTTTTCATTAACAGCAGTAAAAGTGTTAGTATATTACTTATCTATTTTACCTGTCGTTATCTATAGTAGTCATTTATTCTCTGTATAGTAGGATGCTGTGCAATTTTTAAAAGATCTACACCATATTTCCCCCAAGCTGGGCAATCTAAAACAGAAAGAAACTTCCCAACACAATGCACTTGGCTTTATTTTTCTCTCATGCTTGCTCCATTACATCAAAAGCAAAATAAAGTATAAAACACAACGACTACAGAGCCACAACAATCATTCCCACAGCTCTTTCCTTTACTCTTCGCCTGGGATGCCAGTCACCTCAGGGGCTCCACAGTTAGTGAGCTGGAACTCATTTCACATCTGAGGAGAATAATGTTAGAAAAGCTCTCTGCATGCAGAGCAGGGCAGACCAGCTCTCAGCAAGCCTTTCAGCCATGCAGCTCCAGCTTTCCTGATTTTACTGGTCACCAGCAAGCTTGTTTTTATTTTTGAACTATTTAAAAGGATACTAGTAGTATTAGCAATACAAGCAACCCTTCATTGAATGCCTACATGTGATGGAAATTATCTCAGGTGCCTCTCTTATAATACTGTTTCTTTAATCCTCATGGCAAATTTACAAGGTAAATATTAATGCATTTTACATGAGATAAACTGACAACAAACCAAAATAATTTAAAGGACAATGAAGAAACATTTGTCTCCAAATATTTTGGCTTTTATTTTGATCCGCCACCTGAACTTCTTTTTATTATTTTCCCTATTTCCACACTCGAGAGATCTCCTTTGTGTTAAATTGAGTTCCTTAGAAGCAGAACCTGAAATTGGATTCTTGTAAAATGTGATTGATTAAGGGAGGATCTCAGAAGAAAGAGAGTGAAGGAAGCAGGTTAGGCGGGGAAGAAAGCGAAACAAGGTAGTCATCTTGGCTAGAAGCCAGTACCAGCCCAGACGCCGGAGATGGTCTGGAATACAAATTGTAGCACGGATTTGGCCTCACCTGTCTTTGACCACTGGCTGTGAGCTTTTAGCAGCCAATATTTCAGTAGCTGGGGGGGTGGGTCAGCCAGCATTACGAAGTGGTCTGGGAACATTCACTGCAGTTCATCTCTTGCACTGTTCAGATTTATCTGCTTCCTGCCATTAAGTTTATTGCATCCAAGCACAGCCTTGTCACAGTTAATGGGAGAGCTAGTGGGATAAATCACAGTTCCCACACTGCTATTGGTTTTGAAATGATAGCTGATAATCTTCCACTATCCATTTTAGACACCTCTTCTCTTAGCTAGCACTTCTACTCAATTAAGTGGCTCACATGGTTGCCCCATATTTTTGGGCCCTGTAGAGTCTGAGTTCTGAGCATTATGCCCTTCTCAGGAAGTAGCTGCTGTACTTGCTGACTCACTGCTAGACCCATGAATACCAAGAGAGGCCCCGAGTGCCAAACAAACATATTTCTCCCTGCTCCTTATATGTAGCAGCAGTTCTACTTCCTCATGACAATCAGGGTCAATTAACCTTGCCGGTATTGTAACTGCTTTTTAGGCTACCTAGATCACTATCATCATGATCCCAAAGTGACTAGATGTCAACTATAGCTTTGAGTTTAGTGGAACTCTTACTGCATTGCTTGGGGGAAGAGCTCCCTTCTGGGATCAAGGACTTGGACTATGAATGCCTAACGTTGCAGAGAAAATCATAATCCTTCAGGTGGGTGATTGGGAGTAATGGTGAATGGGCTCCTACAGCTTCCCATTGGTTCCTGGATCCATGAATTCTAACCATTGGCAATGTAGCACCACCTAATAACCACTGGTTTAGGTATAAGTGGCATCCTGAAGAGTGATGCTGCCTTCCCACAGGGGGGTCATCTCCCAAACTGATGCATCTGTCACACCTTCGAGATGCTGCTCTAAAGCTCTAGGGGGTGGCAGGTCTGCATGGCATGATGCCTGGCAGGGCCAGTGTTCCTTCCTGTTTGTGTTGCTCACTTGAGGTCTCTGAACCTGCTTGAGCCTGAGCTTAGATAAGCCACCTTTATTTCACACTGAATTGCTGCTATACCTGCCTGACCTTGTGAGTATGACAGTATACATGTTATGGTACTGATAGGTAGTTCTAGTGATCTGGTAGGGTAGATGCCGAGTTTCTACCAGGGCCAAGGTCATGCCAGAACCTGCTTTTAAATACTGTGTAGCTATCTCCTGCATCTTGCCTGAGCTTGATCCAGAACCCTAGGAGTTGGTGTTGTGACTTTTCGGTTGAAGCTGGCCAGAGACTCCACATGGTGACCTTCTTTACCACAGATAACTTTAGTGACACGGGATTTGCAGAATTGTATGCAGTAAGCTTCAGATATTCTTATATTTTAGCCTGCAGCTGTTGCAAAGTCCTTCTATTCGTTAGTTTTATTCAAAACCAGCAATCTTCTATGCCTATTTATAAATGGTTTCTAAAACCTGAAGAGGGATGGGGGATGCACATCAAAACATCTACTACATGGTGTTAACATAAAATTAGATTATCTAGAGACAAGAAGGAATGGCGGTGAGTGGAGAAGGATCACAGTTTAGGATACTGGGATGTCTGAACACACCACATGAATACAAGCAATGAAAGGCAGACACATTTTGATAGAAACGAGAAAGGAGAATATTGGTTGCCAGGGATTCTAAGTAGCCAGGGCCCTTTCCTGTGGGAATTCGCAGTGGTGTGCTGGAGAGAGCAGTGTTAAATATGAAGAAATTTGGCAAGTGTTGTGCCAAACCCTAATGAGTCCAGTGGAGATGGCACCAGGTTCAAGAAGCCTACGAAGAGATCCAGAGCCAGTAAACAAGACATAGGGTTTATTGACGACTTACATGCAGGGATGCCCCAGTGGCTGCGAGATGAACAGGAGAATCTCAACTGCTTGTAAAAAGCAAATGATTTCTATAGCGTCTTCACTTAGCATCCTTTCCCCAGTAACCTCTACGTGGCAACCCTCGTTTCTTAAGTTATTGCTGCAGGTGCATCTGCCATACAGGGTCATTCTTAAGGAATGCTTAAATTATTGCTGTCAGGTTTGTCTATCATACAGAAAATGAGTTTTAAACCCTTGACAGTTTGGAATGGGCCATGGTGGCAGTTTTATATGTCATAAAAAATTAGCAAAGACTACAAATTAGGGCTCCACCACATCCCGAAGTTAGTTTACCCTCACATCTCTGGAAGTGAGGATACTAGAAAGTTTCTAAAGACAATATCAAAAAAGAAAAAGGAGCAAAACAAACAGAAAACACAAAACAAACTCTACATAGTTAATAATTTATCCTGGAGCCAGAGCTCATCCCTGCATATTTTCCTTTTTCTAAAATGCAATCAGAAAGTGCCATCTGGTTAGCCAATTTTTAGGATCATTATTGTTATTTTCTCATTAAAAAATCCATTTACCTCCTGGTTAGTAACTGTATGTCTATGTTGCAGTATGAAATATGAAGAAACTCTTCCTATTTTCTTTTCCAGCCTCCAGTCTTGCCCTCAGCTAATCTGTTCATCATCCAATTGTAACTCTGATCATGTTACTCCCCTGCTAAAAAACAAACCATTTTTCTCTGTAGCATTTATATATAAAATCAGACTTCTTAATCCGGTGTATTAGCCTGAGTCCCCCTCAAAAGCCAAGTGTGAATAAAGACTTGTGTAGGGCAGGAGGGAGGGATGAAAGTGTTTTCAAGAGGGAAGGAGGAAAAGCCAATACAGATGTGTATTAGTCTGTTCTCACACTGCTATAAAGATAGTCCCCGAGACTGGGTAATTTATAAAGGAAAGAGGTTTAATTGACTCATAGTTCCACATGACTGGGGAGGCCTCAGGAAATTTACAATCATGGCAGAAGGAGAAGCAAGTACATCTTACATGGTGGCAGGCGAGAGAGAAGAGTGTGAAGGAAGAACTTGCCAAACACTTAAAATCATCAGATCTCATGAGAACTCACTATAATCAGAACGGCATGGGGGAAACCACCCCCAAGATCCAATCACCTCCCATCAGGTTCCTCCCTCAACAGCTGGGGATTACAATTCAAGATGAGATGTGGGTGAGGACACAAAACCTAACCATATCAAAATGTGTATTGATTACTGCTATGAACCAAACTAAAAAACAAACCGTTTCTCTGTAGCACTTATATATAAAATCAAACTTCTTAATCTGGTGTATCAGGTTTGATCCTGGATCCCTCCAGGGCCTTCTGAGGAATATTTAGAATGACTTTCAGAATCTACACCACCAAGCAGTAACAGGGAGCTGCATTTATGGACTTTCCCTCATTTCTCTAAAGAGCTGCCTCAAGAGATCTATACCCACTTATACTCCTGGGCTACATATGCTGAGTGTGCTTCCGTGAATGCCCCATGGAGGAGCTAGAAAAAGCACAGGATAGAAAATAAATGATTCAGATCATAAGCTCTCAGCAAGTTTCTATTAGTACAAACTGCACATAAAACTGTTTATTGAAGCTGTGGCTGGAATTCAGCATGAGGCCTGGAGGATGTGAGGTGGAACAAAAGATGCAGCTGACCCACGTGGCATATAAGCTGTCCTTGATTTTCCATTCTGACTCCTCCAGTCTTATCCCTAGATATACTCTCCCTTACAGCACACATATACCAATACAGATATCCTAACTGTACTTTGCTGTTTTATATTGTCTGATTCTTTCTGGAAGGGGAGTGCATGCTGATTTTGATTCTTGAAATGCTGCCACTTTTTTTCTCTTGGTTAGTTTAATCTTTAGACTAACTCCAGATGTGACTCTTTGCTGGAAGCTTCCATGGTTCTCCTCTTAGTGTTAAGTGCCTCTATAGCTCTTGTAACACCCATATTATAGTTCTACAAAAGTCCTTATTACAACATACTGTAACTCTAACACAGAAATCTGTTTACTACCCAGCCTTCCCACATGTCTGAGAGGGACTGTATTTTTTATTTTCATATCCTGAGTGCCTAGCATAGTACTTGGCTACATCATAAATGTTCCATAAATACTTGTGGACTAAATGAATGAATACATTCTGATATGCAATGGATGGCTAAGCCGGTATATTACAAAAAAGGAAAATCCAATCTAAATTAGGCCATTCCAAAGCAATTGAAGCATGAATATATTTGGAAAGAAGTTGACTAGGGTTCCAAATATGCCTCTAATACATATAATCAAGAAAGAAATAGCAGCAAAACTGTATAAAATCAAACAATAAATCAATACTAATGAACATACAACTTCTGCTGTCAAGAATTCAATAGAGGTAAGACACAAACATATCAAATGATGCATAAGAATAAAAGAGGAGGAAATACACTGCAATATGAAAGATTGCAAGATAGTATAGGTGAACAGGAAAATAAGTAGCAGAAAATATATATTCTCTGATATCAGAGGATTCTGAGATTTTCTGGCAATAGAAGAGCAAGTAGGTTTCCAAGCAGCAGATTGGAGTTGAATTAAACAGTATGTTAGTGATTTACAACAGTGACTATGGGGAAAAAAAATCCCTAGGCTCAAACTTCTAGATCATGTACACCCGGTAGCTGTGAAATCTTGGGCAAAATCTAGTTATCCCATATGTAAATTGATGCTAGTAATTATAACTAATTCATGTGGTTAGTGTGAGGATTGAATTCATTAACACATGTATATAGATTAGAATAGTACCTGGCATATAACACTTCTATTACATATGATATAACTTACATTAAAAATGGGGAAGTTAGTCTTTTAGCAGAAACATAAGGTATGTTTAAGAGTCAGTGAGGGGATTAGTTTACTTGTAGCAAAGGGTTTATGTGGGAAAATGATGGGAGATAAAGTTGAAAAGCTCTTTTGAATTCTTAGCGAGGATTCAAAAAGTGAGCCAGTAACAAGAGCGAACAAAGGTAGGGTGAATATATATCTTGGTTTTCCCTGGATAATTGAGATTTAATGATTGTCAATTGTCTAGTTATAGTTATCAGAGCTCCTTTCATTATCCAGTGTCTTGTTTTGATAAAAATATTCAAAAAATGAATATTTAAACAAGAGTCATGGGGATTTGAGGAGATTATCTGGCATAAATGTGTAAGATGCATTGAAGGAGAGCAGTTTGTAGGTTGGGAAGGAACCACTACATGTTTATTTAAAATCGTATTTGTTTCCACAGAATTACAAAGACTTAGTATTGAAAAGGACCTGAAGACAATCTGGTGGAATTCATGCTTCATTTTTTATACTGATACATTGTGATTTGCTTTCAGTATATTTGGAAATGTTCAAAGAAGTATGTGAACTTGAACCCTTTATAGAAGTAAAACAACCATGGGAGGAAGTCAATGCTCATTTCACATAAACTAGCACAGCTCATGTGTACAGGAAGTTTTTTACTTCATATTTAAATGATAGCCCTGAACAATTTTCATATGCCAGGTTTGGAGTTCTGTTCATTAGTCAATAGTTTAGTTTCAGCAATGACAACACCATTATATATTTATGTATGTGCAGTGATTGCAACATTTTCTATACTTTGCCCTTATTATCTTATAAACAGTATTGGGACATTGGGAAACTAAAGTGCTGATCCTAGTGATATGAAATATAAATCTCATCACTTTGATGAGGAAAAATTTAAAATCATTAGTGATATGGTTTGACTCGATGTCCCCACCTAAATTGCACCTTGAATTGTAATAATCCCCATGTGTCAAGGGTGGGACCACGTGTAGATAATTAAATCATGGGAACAGTTTCCTCCATAGTGTCTTGTGACAGTGAGTGAATTCTAACAAGATGTGATGGTTTTATCAGGGGCTTCCCTCTTCACTTGGCACTCATTCTCTGTCCTGCTGCCCTGTGAAGAGGTGTCTTCCACCATGATTGTAAGTTTCCTGAGGCCTCTCCAGACATGCAGAACTGTGAGTCAATTAAGCCTGGTTTTCTTCATAAATTACCCAGTCTCAGGTATTTCTTTGCAGCAGTGCAAGATGAACTAATACAATAAATTGGTACCAGGAGTGGAGCGCTGCTGTAAAGATACCCAAAAATGTGGAAGCAACTTTGGAACTGAGTAACAGGAACAGGTTGGAACACTTTGGAGGGCTCAGAAGAAGACAGGAAGATGTAGGAAAGTTTGGAACTTCTTAGAGACTTGTTGAACGGTTTTGACCAAAATGCTGATAGTGATATGGACGATGAAGTCCAGGATGAGGGGGTCTCAGATGGAGATGAGAAACTTCTTGGGAACTGGAGCAAAGGTGACTCTTTCTATGCTTTAGCAAAGAGACTGGCAGCATTTTGTATGTACTCTAGAGATCTGTGAAACTTTGAATTAAGGAGAAATGATTTAGATTTAGATTATCTGGCAGAAGAAATTTCTAAGTGGCAAAACATTCAAGAGGAAGTGGAGCATGAAAGTTTGGAAAATTTGCAGCCTGATGAAGTGATAGAAAAGAAAAACCCATTTTCTGGGGAGAAATTCAAGACTTCTGTGGAAATTTGCATAAGTAACCAAAAGCCTGAATGTTAATCACCAAGACAATGGGGAAAATACCACCAGCACATGTCAGAAACCTTCATGGCAGCCTGTCTCATCACAGGTGCAGAAACCTAGGAGGGAAAAATGGTTTTGTGGGCTGGGCACAGGGCACCCCTTCTCTATACAGCCTCAGGACATTGTGCCCTGCATCCCAGCTGCTTCAGCTCCAATGAGGTTAAAAGGGGCCCATGTATAACTCAGACCATTGCTTCAGAGGATGAAAGCCCCAAGCCTTGGTGGCTTACAAGTGGTGTTGGGCCTGCAGGTACACAGACATCAAGAACTGAAGTTTGGGAATCTCTACCTAGATTTCAGAGGATGTATGAAAATGCCTGGATTTCCAGGCAGAAGTTTGATGCAGGTGCAGAGCCCTCATGGAGAACCTCTGCTAGGGTAGTGTGGAAGGGAAATGTGGGGTGGGAGGCCCCACAAAGTCCCCACTAGGGCACTGCCTAGTGGAGCTGTGAGAAGACAGCCATCATTCTCCAATCCCTAGAATGATAGTTCCAGCTACAGCTTACAACCTGCACCTGGAAACACTCAACACCAGCTTATGAAAGCAGCTGGGAAGGAGGCTGTATTGTACAAAGCCACATGGGTGGAGCTGCCCAAGGCCTTGGGAGCCCACCTCTTACATCAGCATTATCTGGAGGTGAAACATGGAGTCAAAGGAGATCATTTTGGAACTTTAAAGTTTAATAACTGCCCTATTGAATTTTGAACTTGCATGGAGCCTGTATCCCCTTTGTTTTGGCCAATTTCTCCCATTTGGAATGGCTGTATTTACCCAACAGTGGTACCTTCATTGTATCTGGGAAGTAACTAACTTGCTTTTGATTTTACAGGCTCATAGGCAAAAGGGACTTGCTTTATCTCAGATGGGACTTTGGACTTGGACTTTTGAGTTAATGTTGGAATGACTTAAGACTTTGGTTGACTGTTGGGAGGGTGGGATTGTGTTTTGAAATGTGAGGTCATGAGAATTGGGAGGGGTTAGGGTTGTAATGATATGGCTTGGGTCTTTGTCTTCACCCAAGTCTCACCTTGAACTGTAATAATCCCCATGTGTAGCGCTTGCTTTGGCAGCACATATAATAATCCTCATGTGTCAAAGGTGGAACCGGTGGAGATAATTGAATCATGGGGGTGGTTTCTCACATGCTGTTCTCATGATAGTGAGTGAGTTCTAATGTGATCTGATGGTTTTATAAGGGCTTCTCCCTTTGCTGGACTCTCATTCTCTCTCCTGTCACCCTCGGAAGAAGTGTCTTCCGCCGTGATTGTAGGTTTGCTGAGGCCTTGTAAGTTCCCCAGCCATGCGGAACTGTGATTCAATTAAACCTCTTTTCTTTATAAATTACACAGTCTTGGGGATTTCTTCAAAGCAGCATGAGAATGAACTAATACAATTAGCTATGTTCAGAGAAACAAACCTGTAGTCTCAGTCTAGTGTTGAGTGGGCACTCCTTGGGTAGCAGTAAAAATGTGGGGTAAACCTGTGGTAAATCTTGCTAACTTCCACCCACTTAAATCTGGTTGGAACCAATGCACAGCTTGTCATCATAGCAGAGAATGGGATGGGAAAGATGCAAGGCCTTGAAAATCCGAAGTGGCATGTGAGAGGCATGTGACACAAAGTCTTCTTCAGATTGCACCAGCATTTTCATTTCACTTGCACTGACTACTTTTCCTAGAGCTCATTTTCTTCACAGATTTGGAATCAATTAGGGTGTGTAGATTGTCTTTAATGAAAAGATATTTTTCTCTTTCTCTCTTTTTTTCTCCTTTTTTAGTAGTTTTTAGTATCTCTACCAAGTTTGGAACCATATCTTAAATTGCGATTTAAGACTTTTGTTTTGTGGTAATACAGAGCATGTCTTAGATCCTGTTACAAAACAAGGGAGTAGCTTGGCTTGGGTCCTATTTGCAAAGCTCTGCTTGTATCTTGACACATCTCATATAAGAAGTATTTCTATATATCCAGTGAGATCATTTTTTTGTGTACCTGTCATGAGATGATGAGTCATAGTGCCGTCCCATTTCAAGAAGTGAGTCTGGCTTCAGTCCATTGCTGTGGAGCTTATGTGGCTTCATCCTTGCCTATTACTTTGTTTCTGTTTCATTTTAATCCTTAACATGAACATAATATTTAGATTTTAAAGATTTTACTCTTTTCATTTTACCTCCCATTTCTAGGTACTTGGAACTTTGGGTCGGAGGCATATCCAAACTTAGAGTTATAATGCTATCTTGACTGGACATCTCTTGGAAAAATGATTTTGAACAGATAATTTTATTCCCAGCCAAACTACTAATCAAGTATAAGAATAGAACAAAAAATTCCTTATGTTCAAAGATTCAAGAGAGTTTACCTTTCTTACATCATTTCAGAAAAAGTAAGATTACTGAAGCATGTGCTTTTGTAAAACAGAAAGTTATAAGCAGAGAAATAAGATTTGGAACTCAAGAAATATTGTACCCAACTCAGGAAAACAGTAAGGGAAGATATTATGATGAAAGCCCTCAGCAAACCTAGAGAGCAATTGATCCAGACCGGATTAATTCATTTAGCCTTCATTAAAGGCTAAATGGTAGTAAAAGGGAAGTTTTCAGGCACAAAGAGGACCTCCTAAGAAAACAGTAAATTATAAACACCAGGTAAAACTACACAAGCTAAAAAATGGTCATGATTCAAATGTGAAGCAAATGAATATCTGTCATTTTTCGAGATAATATTGCCTTAACCTTTTGTTGTTTTTCATGCCATTGACATTGTGAAAATCATAGGCTAATTATTTGATAGAATATCTTTTAATTTAGATTTATCTGATATTTCCTCCTAATTAGATTCAGGGCAAATAAACATTCTTGTCTGGAATATTATATGAGTGATGTTGCATTCTTCTGGGGGCATAATATCTGAAGGCACATAATTTCCATTTACTCCCTAGTAATATTAATTTTCTTCATTTTATTATGGTATTATCCAATTTCTCTACTGTACAGCCATTTTCCCCAATGTGATTAATAAATAATTTGTTGGGAGATATTTTAGGCTGTGTAAATAACATGTTCCTCATCAAAGTTCTACATCCAAGATTAAGTATCTATTGATTACTTTTGCCTTATCAGTTTTTAGAATGATGTTTGCAAAATGATGATTTCTTCCCTATAGTTATTAGTCAATAATTTTAAGTATATACATACATATTGAGTATACATATTGAGGATCAATAGATTGACAAATAAACTGTTATTTTGCCATAAAAGTGTGTGATTGCTTAGGGTCAAAGGCAATCTGAGAGGAAACAAAACCAAGAATTTCCCCCTTAAAAAGAAGACTGATATGAAGATGTTTTATGTAATTTGCTTTTATTCATTGTCTCCAGAGGTTGCTGATGGTTTCCCAATACATTTGGCATCTATTTATCTATCTATCTATCTATCTATCTATCTATCTATCTATCTATCTAGTGGAATCCTTGGCATTTACAAAAGTCTAATCTGATTTTATTGCTGAAAGCAGAAATATATGAGAGAGAAAAAAAGTATCCCATCTCCTCTGGTGTTGATGGCACAAATGAGAGCTTAGTGTTTCATTCCAACGAGGTTGTGGCTTTCATTAATTTCACACCCTCAGTTGATGAATGAAATTGTTTTGTTGTGCTAGGCAGACTGCTCCTGCAGAGTAATTAATCCCAAATGAAGGGCTGGAAAAACTGCCAATGAAAATGCTGTATATTTGCAGCTCAGCTGAGACTCACCAGAGAGGACTTTACTGGCAGTGACTCATGACTTTATGATCTCTCTCCCTTACATAGGGAGAGTGACAAATGGAGCCACTGACACCTGTTTTAATTAAATAGTCACTGAAACAGGTGGCCAGTCAGGATGGAGGTACAGAGGGCTTTTTAGAGTTCCTGAGATAAGCGTTTCTTAGAGTGAATAAATTTTACTGGAAAAGAAGCTGTCCTGGCAGAAAGGCTACTTTAGTATTTCTAAGGGAAACAGGATGAACAGGGGTTATTAAGTACAAACCATAATGTGCTAATAGGACTATTAGAGGACAAGATAAAAATTAGACAATTAAAGTGAAAAAGGGAAGGAAGTCCATGAACAAACATCTTAACATTTAGTTTTTCCATATTATGAGATACGATACAAAACCTAACTGGTGAATAGGCATTTTAGGATTCCAGAAAAGTCAGCACTTACTTATGTCTGTGTATAAAGTGGTTTAGAATCAATTTCATATGTAAGTAATATTTCTCCAAAACTTATTCTGGTGGGTCTGGTGGGTGGTGTTCTTGCTTTACCTATCTCAGCTTCAGGAAAGGTCAAGACTAGGATCACACTCAGGTATTTCCTGAGCTTTGTTCCTAAAAACTGTGCAGCCATTCTAGATTGAACAAAGATTTTTTTTTTTTTCTCTTGGAGCACTACAATTTTCAATTTTTAGAAAGAGGTTTT